>NW_016823292.1:103090-107553 GCF_001698545.2 Rhinopithecus bieti | reverse complement strand
CATCAGATAAATGCAAATCAAAACCACAATGAGATACCATCTCATGCCAGTTAGAATGGCGATCATTAAAAAGTCAGGAAACAACAGGTGCTGGAGAGGATGTGGAGAAATAGGAACACTTTTACACTGTTGGTGGGACTGTAAACTGGTTCAACCATTGTGGAAGAGAGTGTGGCATTTCCTCAAGGATCTAGAACTAGAAATACCATTTGACCCAGCCATCCCATTACTGAGTATGGCCGTTTTCACAATATTGATACCCAAAGGATTATAAATCATGCTGCTATAAAGACACATGCACACTTCTGTTTATTGTGGCACTATTCACAATAGCAAAGACTTGGAACCAACCCAAATATCCATCAATGATAGACTGGGCTAAGAAAATGTGGTGCATATACACCATGGAATACTATGCAGCCATAAAAAAGGATGAGTTCATGTCCTTTGTAGGGACATGGATGAAGCTGGAAACCATCATTCTCAGTAAACTATTGCAAGGACAAAAAAACAAACACTGCATGTTCTCACTCACAGGTGGGAATTGAACAATGAGATCACTTGGACACAGGAAGGGGAACATCACACACTGTGGCCTGTTGTCGGGGTGGGGGGAGGGGGGAGGGATAGCATTAGGAGATATACCTAATGTAAATGATGAATTAATGGGTGCAGCACACCAACATGGTACATATATACATATGTAACAAACCTGCATGTTGTGCACATGTACCCTAGAACTGAAAGTATAATAAAAAAAGTAAATAAAGTCATCTTTGACTTTGTACATATATGCCTTGTTTTCCAGCTTTCGAAAATAACAAATATGTGTAGTGTATATTTTAGTAATATGTATAACTATAAATGTTGTAAAGACTAAATAAATCTAACTTATGTACGTTCAGTAAAGAGTTGGTGTATATAACTATATCCAGAGTTATCAACAGTGCTCTAAAAACTCTCAGGATCTTTACAAAATCACTGAAATTTTGCCATGGACAAAGTTAAGACAGTTATATATACCTAAATACATTGGATACTGTTGTGTTTTAGTAATATTTTTCCATTAGCCTTGCAGCATTCTTTTTCCCCATCATCAAATTCCTACCCATTTTAAAAAATTCCATGATGACTACCTAAGCTGATATTGGCAAGTGATTTTAAGAAGAGGAGAGAAAAGTAAGTCCAAATAAGAACATATAGTTTATGTGTTATGGCAGCTTCAAATAATAATAGAGATAAAGGACGTCTATGAAAACCCCCCAGTTAACATCATACTAATTGTGAAAGACTGAATTACCTCATCTGAAGATCAGATACAAGACAAGGACGTAAGAAAATCTGGTCTCATTGCTTCCATTCAACTTTGTACTGGAGATTCTAAATTTGAACAAATAAGATTTGTGTACTGAAAACTACAAAACATTGCTAAATTATTAAAGAATAACTAAATAAATTAACTGAGAGACAGTCATGTTTAAGGATGGGAATATTCATTATTGTAAAGATAGAAATTCCCCATAAATTGATCTATAAATTCAACACAATCCTTATCAATAGTCCAGCAGGAATTCTTGTATAAATTGACAAGCTGATCCTAAGATTTATATGGAAATGCAGAGAACTCTGAATAGTCAAAGCAATATTGAAAAGGAAGAAAGTTGGAGGACTCACAATTCCTGATTTCAAAACACAGTAATCAAGACTATGCTGTACTGGTATAAGGATAAACATATAGACCATGGGAATAGAGTTGAGAGACCAGAAGCAAAAACCCTTAAATATACGACCAACTGATTTTTGACAAAGATATCAAACAATTCATGGAAGAAAGGATAATCTTTTCAACAAATGATGTTGACACAATTGAACATTCATGTGCAAAGAAAATGACCTTAGACCCTTATCTCATACCATGCCTAAAATGTAATTCATGAAACATGAAACATAGACTTTAAGAGCTAAACCTATTAAACTTCTACAAGGAAACAAGAAAATAATTATCACCCTGAATTTGGCAGAGTTCTTTGATACAACACAAAAGCATGAGCCATTAAAGAAACATTTGAAAATTGGGCTTTATAAAACTAAAACTTTTGTGCTGCAAAAGATGTCAATGAGAAAATGAAAAGACAAGTTATAGGCTGGGGACAACATACTTGCAAATCATACACCTAATAAAGGCCTTGTATTCAGATATCTATTCTTACAATAATAAGAAAAACAACTCAATTAAAAATGGGCAAAAAATTCATATAGACATTTCACCAAAGAACATACATGAATAGTTAATAGTGGTGAAGATAAATATGCTTATCATCACCACTTATTAGGGAAATAAAGATTAAAACCACAAAAAGATACCACTGCATGCCTACTAGAATGACCACATTGAAAAAAACAAAAATACTAAGTGTCTGCAAAAGCATAGGGGAAGTGGAACCTTCATGTATTTCTGGTTTTTATTCTTTGGAAAGCAGTTCAGCAGTTTCTTTAAAAGTTAACATCAAAAAGTCTGAAAGAACACAAATAGACAACCTAATGTCACACCTCAAGGAACCAGAGAAACAAGCTAAACCCAATCCCAGAAGAAAAGAAACAACAAAGAACAGAGCAGAACTAAATGAAATTGAAACAAAAAAATTCAAAAGATAAATGAAACAAAAATCCAGTTCTTTGAAAAGATAAACAAAAGTGATAGACCATTCATTAGTGAGATTAACCAAGAAGAGAAGAGAGAAGATCCAAGTAAGCGTGATTAGAAATGAAACTGGAGATATTACAACTGATACTACAGAAATACAAAAGATAATTTACTGTTTGGCTAATAGGTGCAGCAAAATCTCAGAAATCACCAATACAGAACCTATCCATGTAACCAAAACGAATAAAATAAAATTAAAATTAAAAGTTAAACATAAATTGACCATACACACCAGCAATTGCACTCCTAAAACTCTACCAAAATGAAGTGAAAACATATATCCACACAAAGACATGTAAGTGGATGTCCCTAACAGCATTATTCATAATAGCAAAAAACTGGAAATAGTCCAAATGTCACTTGATTGGCAAATGGATAAGCAAAATGCAGTATGTTTATGTAGTGGAATACTATTCAGCAATCAAAAGGAATAAACTACTGATACATGTACAATATGAATGAACTTCAAACACATCTCATACTGAGTTAAAAAAGGCAGATGCAAAAGACTATATACTGTATGATCCCATTTATATGAAATGTTTGGAAGAGCCAAATGTATAGAGGCAGAAAGCAGATCTGTGACTATGTAAGGCCGCAGCTGGGAATGGGGATTGACTGTAGATGGAAATGGGGGAAATGTTTGGAATGACGGCAATGTTCTACTGGAATATGGAGATGGTTGCATAACATTGTTAATTTACTAATACCATTGCATTGTACACAGAAATGAATTCTATAGTATGTAAGTTATAGCTCAATAAAGATATTTGAAATAATGAAGACAATTTTTGGCAGTTGTAGATTAAGTGGCCATGGATATTTTCTGTTACGTTAAGTCCATCTGCTTGCACAGCTTTAAACAAAGGCCAAAGCAGTTGAGGATTTCACAAAGTTAGTTTGAAGGTTTTAGTTAGTTAATGTTTGTACAGAATTTATATTCCTGAGTGGCAAGTCCTAATAAGGGATGATAATCATAGCCCTGTATTATATCCTCAATTACTTTGGGATGTAAAATCTTTTATCCATTTAATGTTTTTCCTGTAAACCCTTGTCTGGAGAGTTCTCACAACTTTTGTGTGAATTGGAACTAATGAATAGAGTTACATCTTATTCTTACTCTTTTCAGAGATAATGCCTTCTCTGAGAAAGAACAAATTGCATTACAAATGCCCTCATTAATTCCTACAACAGGCTTGTTCAGAGAAAATAAAAGTATGTCCTTAAAAACAGACACGCAGTTATTTCAAAATCTTGGTTGCTTCTTAGATTTCAGGATTTGAGGTTATGTTGATTTCAACATAGACCTTACAAGAATAAGTAGTATTTGTAAAACTTTTTTAATGATGCACTTATACTACCAAGAAAATATGTAAAATTAAATAGGAAGTGAAAAATTGACTTCAAATATGCAGATGAAAAGTAGTCTACTTCAAGGAAAGCTGTAATTAGAAATGCATTAAGCTTAATATAAGTGGCCATGTCTTTCACCTTTGAAAGAAAGTGAAGAAAGAAAAACATGTCACCTACTTTCTCTTCTCTATAAAAAAGAAGTTTTTTAATCATGTTTTTCTAGTTTTAGAAAAATGTCTTAAAATATCAATAATTTCACAAGAAAAAAACGAGTATGTTGAATAGAGGAAGCCAGACTGCATGGAATTCTCTATCACGTTTTGGCTATCTGGATACTCTCCTAAAAACACAGATTTTTTGTTGTTTATAGAAGTTGTCTAAGGTTAAAAATAGTGTTTGGCTATAA
>NW_016823292.1:91714-101228 GCF_001698545.2 Rhinopithecus bieti | reverse complement strand
GTCTATTACTTGACAATATATAGGATAAGAAAATTCTAAGAGAGGGAAGAACAAGTGCAAACTCTCTGAAGTAGGAACGTGTTTCTGATATTTTAGAAACTACAAACAGGCCATTGTAGGAGGAGCAAGATAGCCTGGGAGAAAAAGCAGCAGAAGAATGTGAATCGCATTTTCCCTAATAAATGAGAAAAAAATTTTGTGATATTCATTGCTTTCTCACCAAGTCTTCCTGCCCCTTTGCTATTGAGGACTAAACTCTGATTTTTTTTATCTTGCCCAAATTCCTGTCTACGGGGTCTGGGGAGTCATGCCCTACAAACCATGAATTCTCATCAGATGGGTTTTATTTAACCCTATACATTGTGACTTACTTTCCAATATGATTCTGGCATAACATGACAAGACAAGGAAGAAAATAATATTTTACCCCAAAACATGTTTCTCTGCCATATCTTGAAATGGCCCTGCAAAGCTGCCCTTTGTGGGAGAAAATCTGCATATGTAAAGAATCTCTGTTAACATAACTATATCTTTTTCTTCCAGCCCCTTGCAATCCTGAAGAGATTAACTAAAAGTCTAGCACCTTTTAAACATCTGAATAGGAAACATTGGTCAGCTATTGTCTCTAAGGGCAGCCACCATAAGACTTCCAAAGAACCTTGGTCTCCACAATCTTTTATTTTAACCTGAACATTTCCTTTCTATGGATCCCTGGTCTTTAGACAAACTCAGCCAATTGTAAACCAGATACCTATAGCCTGGAAGCCCCGTCCCCCAAGCCTGCCTTTCTGAGCCAAACCAATGTATTTCTTAAATGTATTTAATTGATGTCTCATGCCTCCCTAAAATATATAAAACCAAGCTGTACTCCGAACATCTTGGGTACATGTTCTCAGGACCTTCTGAGGTCTGGGTCACAGGTCATGGTCACTCATATTTGGCTCAGAATAGATCTCTTCAAATATTTTACAGAGTTTGACTCTTTTCTTCAACACTATGGTTTAATATTTGTCCCTTCCAAAACACATTTAATCCTCAATGTGGCAGTATTGAAAGGTCAGGTTTTATGAGGCGATTGGGTCATGAGGGCAAAGTCCATTCATGACTTAATGGATTAATGGGTTAATGGATTAATAAATTTCTATGAGATTGGAACTGGGGGCTTTATAAGAGACACGTGAGCATGCTCAACCCCTTCACCATGTGACACCTTGTACTGCCATGAAACTACAGAGTCTCTACCCAGCAAGAAGGCTCTCACCAGATGCAGCCCTGTGATCTGGAACTTTTGAGCCTTCATAACTGTAAGAAATAAATACATTTTTAAAATAAATTACCCAGTTTCAGGTATTCTGTTATAAGCAACAGAAATTGGACTAAGACATCCTCCATTTTGAGATTTACTGCATTAAGTCATTGTATTTTATCTCAAACAATTGAATGTCTGAGTGGCTCATCATTTACAAGGCTCAAGTGAAAGTAGCACATAGATGGTCTAGGAAAACAGTTTGTGTTCCCTATCTTGTTTGCATGTCATCTTTAAATGTTGTTTTCCCAATATAGAATATAAAGATTTAAAAGCTACAGCTGGATTTCTAGTTTAGGTTGGTAGATGAGTACCTTATCACATAATCTCACTGCCAATATCCAAGGAAATAAAACAAAGAAACAAAAAATTAAAAACAAGTAATGAGTAGAATCATATACTAAGGTAAGGAATATGAAAGACGTATGAGACACAAAATGCACTAAGGAAATGACTTATTCAGGCTATTTCAATAGGGAGAACATTTATTAGGTAGGATTTTTTTTCAAAAAAGTGGAAGAAAACCTGGGGTTTTATAAAACAAGGGAGTTATTGAAGAAAGGTGGAGGTGGGTCTTATGCTGGCAAATGCGAGAGCAGTTTGGTCCTTTGCAGGTAGCCACTTCTGGTAACACAAAGGGGTTGGCAGCCTCCTTATTATTTTCCAGGAGCACATAGATCAGGTAAAGTTCAATATTGTCAGGCAAATAATCCAAAAGTGGAGGCCAAAGAAGGAAAAAGAATATTCTGGGTCATCTCTGAGGAGCACAACTGCTACTCCATTCTCCAATCCCAGACCCAAGAAACTCCTGGTAAGTTAAAAAATATTCTGGGAGTTCTCAGCAAACTCCCAAATTTGGAAATAAGAAAACTGAGTATTTATCTTTTCCCTCTTCTGGCTGTGGATTTAGGAAAAAGAGCCACTGGGGAGAAGAACGGGAGATACAGAGCTGACCCTTTTAATGGAAACGATGATTATAGGTCTCACCCAATTGAAAGCAATTAGAATTCCAAGGTTTAAGAACTGCAAAAACTGTCAGTAAGAACACACCATCCAAACACCTGTGCTGAGACCTGACCAACATTTGCAGGGCTTCTAGCAGCCTAAGGTCATGTCCCTGGGACCCCGCCCCCTTTTAAGTTCCTCTCTGGAAAATTCAGGTTTTTCAAAAGAACTGACTGTTCCAGCCAACACCTGAAGATAGGCCCCTGACCTCCCTTTCTTAGAGCATTTACTAGAAAGGGCTTACAATGGTGAATTATTCCTCTATCACTTTGAGGTGTATATGCATCTCCTACAACTCGGAAGTGTCTTTCTGAAGGATGAGAGCCATTCCTTTGAAATGCAATCATTTAGATAGATAGGGCCTCTGTCTCCTGGTCTCTATAGGTGGATAGAATCCTAACTTCCGTAATTGTCAGTTAGCAGACACAGCTAGCCCAATTGCATTGACACTGACCAACTCTTTGTAATTTTTGACTTCCTTGCATCCACTTGAGCACCTCCCCTCCTTTTCCTTCCCTATATTCCCTCATTTTCCTTTTAAAACACCTAGTTGCCTCTGTGAATATAGAAATGGAACTCATCTCTTTCCCCGACTGTCAGCAGTCACTGAATAAAATATGTTTTTATCACTTTAATGTCCAGCTTTGTTTATCTTTGGCAGATTTATTCCTCTGTGGCAATGGTATACACTACTTTTCAAGTAGGAGGGGTAAACACTAATGAGACATTTAACAAACTCTTAGAAGAATGTGCTAAGCCTAAGAAATTATTAACAAACATAAATCATTGCCTGAACTGAACTTTCTCTCCCATTATATGACCTCAAGTTATGGAAGCAGGCAGGCGGATGTAAGAAGGGTGAGGGATGAGGTGAAGTAGGTATATAAGCTGTCTACAAACTGCAGCTCAGAACAAAACAAATATTTCTCTGGAATGGTGGGAAAGGAGTTAAAACATTATCTACAAAACATCAGAAAAAGAAAAAAAAAGCTAGAGAGTGGAGCCTAAGCTTCAGCAAGATGAAAAGAAACAGGGTAACTATAAAAAAGGAAGGGCGAAAAGTAGGAGGAGGGAGGGTGATGTAAAACACAAACTATCCAGTTTAGAATGAAATATAACCCAAGGAGAAGGTAATTCGCAACCTGTGCTTTGCATTATGAAACAATGTATGCATTCAATACAACCAGAGCTCAAAGATGAGATAATATAAGATGATAATGGAGACTGCAGATACAGAGGCCAAGGGAAAGCTTTCCTTACCCTCTGAAGGTTCACCGAAAATATATTAATAGAAGAAATGGCATACAGATTTACTAAACGTGCATGGTGTGTGGGAATCACAGAACGACTCTCCAATAACCCAATTAAATCCAGAGATTTATATACTTTTCTTCATAGAGGAAGGGGAGATGGGGGTGGGGGAGTAAATGTATTTTAGAAGGGAATGAATGGATCCAGGAGGCAGACATTGTCTTGTAAATGATTCTCTTTGGAAACTGAATAGGACCAGAGAAAAACAATGGTTTGAAACAAAGTTCTTCTGGACTCTAAGTGTGTTGGTTAATTTTCAGTCCTTTCCTCTGTGATACGTATTTTAACCTTCTCCAGTTAATAAAATTCCAGGGAAAGGGTTGAAGGTAATTGTGTTCCTCCTTGGTGGGTCTAGATTCAAGGTAGATAAGGGAACTTCAGAGAACAACCTCATCCTGCGCACTGGGAGAGACAGAATGTTGAGAGTTGGGACACGGGGAGGAGGTCAGAGACTCGGAGATTGTTTCATTAGTTCAGCTTATCAAAGGGCCATATTTGGGGATATGTTTTTGCACCTGCGAAAGGAAAATAAATATTGGGACCCCAAATCACTAAGCTAAAGGGAAAAGTCAAGCTGGTGTTACAGGATGGTCGTTGTTCTTAGAGCTCCCAAGATGTGGTGGGCCGCTCCCAAGATGGCAGCAAGCCTTTTGTTCTCTGACCTGGGGTTCTTGGCTTCACGGATTCCAAGGAATGGAACCTTGGGCCATGCAGTGAGTGTTACAGCTCTATTAGAAGCTGTGGGTCACGGAAGAGAACCGTGGAACCCAGTGACTAGTGTTCAGCTCTATTAGGATGAACCCGGGCACTTAGCTGTGCAGGAACAATAGCAAGCCTTTAGCCTGATCAGGAGCGACAATAGGCACCTCGCTGGATCAGGAGCACAGTGGACATCCTGCCAGATCTGGAGGGTTGGAAGTCAACGGCGCGTCTGGACGGCGGCAAACAGCAGTGGTGGACAGGGAGCGAAAGCTCAGCTCGAGCTGTAACAAACACGGACCAGAAGAGTGTGCAGCTGCAAGATCTAATAGAGTGAAAACAGAGCTCCCATACAATGGGAGGGGATCCAAAGGGGGTTGCCCCCTCCCTGCTGGAATGCCTGGGTTTATATCCCAATCACTGTCCCGCCCACTGTGCTCTCAGGCAATAAATGATTTGACTGTTTCTTTACCTTCTGCTTTAGCCTAATTTGTATTTTAGTGAGTCCTCTTTACTACCTGATTGGTCAGGTGTGAGCTGAGTTACAAGCCCTGGGTTTAAAGGTGGGTGCGGTCACCTTCTGCAGCTAGGCTTAGGAATTCTTAGTCTGCCTAGGAGATCCATCTAGTCCTGTCTCTCACTGGGAACTGCTTAGGGCAAACCTGAGCCCCATTCTATTCAAAGTCACCCCTCTGCTCACTGACATAAATGCATATCTGATTATTTCCTTTGGAGAGGCTAATCAGAAACTCAAAAGAATGCAACCATTTGTCTTTTATCTACCTATGACCTGGAAAGCCCCCTCCCCTGCTTTGAGTTGTCCCGCCTTTGCTTCAAGTTGTTCCATCTTTCTGGATGGAACCAATGTTCATCTTACATATGTTGATTGATGTCTCATGTCTCCCCAAAATGTATAAAACCAAGCTGTGCCCAACCACCTTGGGCACATGTCATCAGGACTTCCTGAGGCTGTGTCATGGGTGCGTGTCCTCAACCATGGCAATATAAACTTTCTAAATTAACTGAGACCCATCTCAGATCAGGGCTCACACACTCTAACATTACACAGGCTGAAACTTCCCTAGAAGACTCATACATTAAAAGTTGAGTTCAGGGCTGTGGAGAAAAAAATTGTGTCAGGAGCTGAGTGGCAAAAGATCCCATTAAAACAGTCTTTCATTTTTGGGAGTAGGCCAGTCCAATTAAAATGTTATATCTCATTTCAGGAGATGGTGGTGTAGATGGGCTCTCAAAGCTAGGCCTTTATATATGATGCCGGCAAACAGATCGTTAATAAGAGACATTTCTATGGAAACAGAAGAAAAACAAAGGTTAATGTCTAGAGTAGTCTGTAAGCTAGTTTCTTTAGAGTCTGGAGGGCATTCAGTTGAGAAGATTAGTGGCAATCTGACAGATTTTTCTGGTTTGCAGTTTGTGTGTACAAAGTTGGTTCACATATAAGCTGTTATGGGGATTTTCTTCAAAGCCAAGTTGACTAGTTTCAGCCTCAGGAAAATGCAGTTTTAATTTTAGCAATTCCCAGTCAGAAGTGTGGGAGAAAAAAAAAAGAGAAAACATTAGTTTAAAGACTCATAGCCAGGTACTGGAGGAAAGTATAAGAAATTCAGATCCAGTTCAAGTTGCAGGTAACAAAATCTCAAGAACAATGAGCTGCCGGGAGTGGTGGCTCACGCCTGTAATCCCAGCACTTTGGGAGGCCAAGGTGGGCGGATCACGAGGTCAGGAGTTTGAGATCAGCCTGACCAACATGGTGAAACCCCATCTCTACTAAAAATACAAAAAAAAAAAAAAAAAAAAACAATTAGTTGGGCGTGGTGCCATGCGCCTGTAGTCCCAGCTACTCGAGAAGCTGAGGCAAGAGAATCGCTTGAACCCAGGAGGCAGAGGTTACAGTCTGCAAATATAACGTTCCAGTCAAAACCTTGGTAAAATAACCAGTATTTCCAATTGCGTCCTGTTACAAAAGGACAAAAAGCACATCCTCATGTCTTTCTTATAACTTTCATCACCAAAAATCAGCTCTATTTTGTGTTTATACTGTAAACAGAATTGTTTCTTTCATGTCTAGTAGTTCCAATTAGATATATTAATTAAAATTCAAACTTCTGAGCCGAGATCGTGCCACTGCATTCCAGCCTGGGCGACAGAGCAAGACTCCCTCTCAAAAAAACAAAACAAACAAAACAAACCCAAAACCAAAAAAAAAAGCAATGAGTTNTTCTGTAATACTTGTACAAATTGGGTGAGTACTTCTCTTTTTGAGGTCCCCAAAATATTCTCATGTTGTTGGGCCTTCCAGAAAAAGACATTCTTTACCCTCCTATAAAGGCAACCAGGTGAACTGTGTATCAGGCCATTTTTTCCGGGGGATTTTATTTATTTATTTATTTATTTATTTGCTTCCCAAAAAGTTGACCTCAATATCACAAAGCAGTCTGGTCACATCTGAAAATATAACGTTCCAGTCAAAACCTTGGTAAAATAACCAGTATTTCCAATTGTGTCCTGTTACAAAAGGACAAAAAACATACCCTCATGTCTTTCTTATAACTTTCATCACCAAAAATTAGCTCTATTTTTGTGTGTATGCTGTAAACAGAATTGTTTATGTCTAGTAGTTCCAATTAGATATATTAATTAAAATTGGAACTTCTAGTAACCCTAATTTTCAGTCAGAGACACATGAAGCAAGCAACTTTCATTTTTATGTACCAAAACATTTTATAAATACATATTTTATAATTTTTAGGAAAATACGATTTATCCATTTTTATGGAAAAGGATATATTTACTAGAAAACCTGAATATATTTAGTCTTTTCATGTATTTTTTATTGATACAAATTGTACATATTTATGGGGTACACATGATACTTTGTTACATGCATAGACTGTATAATAAAATTGAGGCAGTAGGATGTCCATCACCCCGAGTATTTATCATTTCTATGTGTTGCGAATATTTCAAGTCCTCTTCTAGGTATTTTGAAATATAAGATACATTGTTGTTATCTATAGTCAATCTACTCTGCTCTCAAACATTAGAACTTATTCCTTCCATCTAACTGTATATTTTACTCACCAACCAACTTCTATTTATCCTTCTCCTCCAAACCCTTCCCAGCCTCTGGTATATATCATTCTATTCTCTACCACCATGAAATAAATTTCTCTAGCTACCACATATGAGCATGAACATGAGATATTTGCCTTTTTATGCCTGGCTTATTTTACTTAACACGATGACCTCCAGTTCCATCCATGTTGCTGCAAATGACATGATTTCATTCTTTTTTATGGCCAAAGAGTATTCCATTGTGTGTGTGTGCATAACATTTTATTTATCCATTCATCCATGGATGAACACTTAGATTGATTCCATCCATATCTTTGCCATTGTGAATAGTGTTTCAATAAACATGGGTGTATAGGTATCTTTTTGATGTACTGATTTCTTTTTCTTTGGATAAACGCCCAGAAGTGGGATTGCTGGATCATATCGTAGTTCTATTTTTAATTTTTTTGAGAAATCTCCATACTGTTATCCATAATGACTGTACTACTTTACATTCCAACTTAGTCTGTAAGAGTTCCCTTTTTGCTGCATCTTCACTAGCATCTGTTATTTTTTGTCTTCTTAATAACAGCTATTCAAATTGGGTTGAGGTGATATCTCATTGTGGTTTTGATTTGCATTTCCCTGATGATCAGTGATGTGGAGCATTTTCTCATATACTTGTTGGCCATTTGTGTGTTTCGAGAAATGTCTATTCATGTCTTTTACCCACCTTTTAATAGCATTATTTTTTTTTCCTGTTATTTGAGCTCCTTATATATTCTGGATATTAGTCCCTTGTTGAATGGTTTGCAAATATTTTCTCCCATTCAATGGTTTGTCTCTTCACTCTGTTGTTTCTTTTGCTGTGCAGAAGCTT
This sequence comes from Rhinopithecus bieti, assembly GCF_001698545.2. Taxonomy (NCBI): domain Eukaryota; kingdom Metazoa; phylum Chordata; class Mammalia; order Primates; family Cercopithecidae; genus Rhinopithecus; species Rhinopithecus bieti. The sequence continues at coordinate 92,952 of NW_016823292.1, read as the reverse complement.
TTTAGTTTAATATAGTCCCATTCATCTATTTTTGATTTTGTTGCCTGTGCTTTTGAGGTCGTAGCAATAAAATCTTTGCCTAGCTCAATATCCTGAAATGTTTTCTGTATATTTTCTTCTAATAGCTTTACAGTTTCAGGTCTTACATTTAAGTCTTTAATCCATCTTGAGTTGTTTTGTATATGATGAGAGACAGATGTCTAGTTTTATTTAATGCATATGGATATCCATTTTTCCCAGCACCATTTATTGAAGAGTGTGTCCTTTTCCCACTGAATGTTTTTGGCCCCTTTGTTGAAATCAGTTGACTGTAAATATGTGAATTTATTTCTGGGTTCTTTATTCTCTTTCATTTGCCTATATGTCTGTTTTTACAACAATACCATGCTATTTTGGTTACTATAGCCTTATAATATACTTTGAAGTCAGGCAGTATGATGCCTCCAGCCTTGTTAGTGTTGCTCAGGATTGCATTGACTATTTGGGCTCATTTTTTATTCCATACAAGTGTTAAGATTTTTTTTTCTAATCTTGTGAAAAATGGCATTGGTATTTTGACAGGGATTGCATTGAAACTGTAGATTGTTTTGTGAAGTGTGGGCATTTTAAGGACATTAATTATTCTGATCCATGGGCATGGAATGTCTTTCCATTTGTTTGTGTCCTCTTCAATTCTTTTCATCAGCATTTTTTAGTTTTCCTTGTAGAGATCTTTTACCTACTTGGTTAAATTTATTTCTAATTTTTTATAGCTATTGTTAATGGAATTGCCTTCTTGATTTCTTTCTCAAGCAGTTCATTATTGGTGTATAGAAACACTACTAATTTTTGTATATTAATTTTGTATTCTGAAATTTTACTGATTTATCAGATCCAAGAGGTTTTTGGTGGTGTCTTTAGGTATTTCTAGATATAAGATCATGTCATTGGCAGAAAGGTACATTTGACTTCTTATTTTTCAATTTTGATAACTTTTTTTCTATTGCCTGATTGCTCTAGCTAGAAACTCAAGTACTATATCAAATAAGAGTGGTGAAAGTAGGCATACTTGTCTTGTTTCCATTCTTAGAGGAAAGGCTTTCAGCTTTTCCCCAATCAGTATGATGACAGCCATGGGTTTATCATACATGGCCTTCATTATGTTAAGGTATATTCCTTCTATGCCTAGTTTGTTGAGTTTTTGTCATGATAGGATGTTGAATTTTATTAAATGCTTTTTCTGCACCTACTGAGATAGT
>NW_016823292.1:85084-90368 GCF_001698545.2 Rhinopithecus bieti | reverse complement strand
ATTTTTGTATATTAATTTTGTATTCTGAAATTTTACTGATTTATCAGATCCAAGAGGTTTTTGGTGGTGTCTTTAGGTATTTCTAGATATAAGATCATGTCATTGGCAGAAAGGTACATTTGACTTCTTATTTTTCAATTTTGATAACTTTTTTTCTATTGCCTGATTGCTCTAGCTAGAAACTCAAGTACTATATCAAATAAGAGTGGTGAAAGTAGGCATACTTGTCTTGTTTCCATTCTTAGAGGAAAGGCTTTCAGCTTTTCCCCAATCAGTATGATGACAGCCATGGGTTTATCATACATGGCCTTCATTATGTTAAGGTATATTCCTTCTATGCCTAGTTTGTTGAGTTTTGTCATGATAGGATGTTGAATTTTATTAAATGCTTTTCTGCACCTACTGAGATAGTCATATGGTTTTGTCCTTCATTCTGTTGATGTTTTGTATTTTATTAATCCCAGAGATTTCATGTGTTGTATTGCATGTATTGATTTGCATATGTTGATTAGTATATATTGATTTGCATATGTTGAACTGATTTATGGTGTCTCATGTGTCATGAGGGCTTTTCTAAATCTTTTTTTTCTTTATTTTTGACTGACTAGGTTATTTCAAAAGACCATTGTTCATGTTCTGAGATTTAAAATTCTTCAGTTTCCAAATTTTGTTTGTTTTTTGATATCTTTCTTTTGGTAATTTCTCATTCATGTTCTGATTTTTTTTTATTATTTTTTGAGATGAAGTCACACTCTGTCACCCAAGCTGGAGTGCAGTCGTCATATATCGGCTCACTGCAACCTCTGCCTCCCAGGTTCAAGCGATTCTCCTGCCTCAGCCTCCTAAATAGCTGGGATTACAGACATGCACCACCACGCCCAGCTAATTTTTGTATTTTTAGTAGAGACAGGGTTTCACCATGTTGGCCAGGCTGGTCTCGAACTCCTGACCTCAAGTGATCCACCCGCCTTGGCCTCCCAAAGTGCTGGGATTACAGGTGTGAGCCACCGCGCCCAGCCTCATGTTCCGAATTTTTTTCTGATTTTATTGTATTAATTTTAAGTATTCCTTTGTGTTGCACTGAGTTTTTTTATTATTTTATTTGGAATTCTTTATCCAAGATATCACAAATTTCTTTTTGATTGGCATCTGTTGCTGGAGAACCACTGTGTTTCTTTGGATTTGCCGTATTTTCTTGCTTTTTCATGTTTCTTATGTCCTTATACTGATATCTGTACATCTCGTGGAACAGTTGCTTCTTTCAATTTTCTGAATTTGCTCTGTAGGGGAGGTCATTTTCTTGAAGATGCATCTATTGTGTTGGCTGGGTAGGGCACTTTAGTTTTGATTCTGAGTGTGTGTGGTAATGTAGTCTCCATATGATTTCTTCAGCTGTGAACAGCATCAGTGGTATCTATGATTTCCTCAGTGACTTATGGTACAGTTGTTAGTAGAAGCTGTGATGATTTGCTGGGCACTGGGGCATCTGGTGGGTCTGTCCTCAAGTCCCAGTGGTGGCAGCATTGGACCGAGCATGCCTGATCTTTAGCCCCAGGGTGGCATATGCTGGTACCACTTAGTATGTACAGGTGAACCAACTCCTGGGTATCCAGGTGACTTACTTGAGTGCTAGTAGTGGCAGCAGTGAGGTGGACAGGTGGCTGGGCTCTTGGGTCCCTGGGCAATGGGCATGGCATGGGTGAGGTCAGTTCTAATAGTGGGATTATCCTCTGAGTTCCTAGTGGTCTGTGCTGGAATTGGCTGTAGTGGGCGGGTCCTCAGGACCCTGGTGAGTGGGCTTGGGACCTGGGGTTGGGTGGGTGGAGCTGGGCCAGGCAGACATGTCCTCAGGCCTCCAGTGATGCATGCAGACACTGGTTGTGGTATGCAGGAGTGGGATAATTCCCAGGCCCAAGGTAGAATGCTTGGATGAGGGAAACAGTGGCTGTACTGTAGCCTTGCTGCTGGGGAGGGCGGGGCTGCTTTCAGTGGCAGCTGCCACATGCAGCTTTGCCTGTGCTTTGGCCACAGCTCTGGCATCCTGCAGCAGTGGCTGCTATGGATGGGAAAGTTTGTCCTCAGGATGTGTGAAAATGTGTGGAGGCTTTGCTGCTGGAGATAGTGCGGTCTTTGCCAGTGACTTGTGCTTCAGCCCTGGAGGCAGTAGACAGCTGCAGTAGTTGCTGTGGGCAGGGAATGTCAATGGGGCTCAGAGATGTGGAGATGCAGGAACTGTTGGGCCCCTGGTCTGGATGCAATCTGGTAGGGACTGAGTTCTCAATATTGCCCTTTGCTGTACCTTGTTAGAACTCAGGGAGTTTGTGACATCCTCTATGAACCCTCTCTTTGGAGCAATGCTTCCACACAGTCTCCAGGCAGCTCCCAATGTTAGTCATGGGGCTATGGGGGTCTAGGGACTTTTTCATGGCTAGGATGCAAGCATCATGGTGGAAATGTGGACTGCTGTGGGTCACTCACTTACCCTTTCCTCTTACTGGGGAGCCTCTTCAGGCTCCCAGCTAATTCCAGCTGAGCAGGTGGTCCTGCTTCCTTCTCCTTCCTTGGTTTAAGTGTTTTCTGACACTTCTTTGTAGAATTCCAGTTTTATCTCTTAGATGATCTATTTGAAGTTTGATTATCTACTTGCTATTTTGGTTCTTCATTGTGGAGGAGGCAAGTGCCAGCTGCCTCTAGTCAGCCATCTTGAAGCCCTTCCCTTTATCATAAATTTTAAGAAACCAAAAGTAAATAAACTGGAACATATGTTTAGCAGTTAATATGTTTGTATTTTATTTTTCCTACAAATGACTCAGACATTTCATGATTACTTAACAAAATTTGACTTTAAGTCTTTAAATTACTAGAAAGACTTTTGAAACTATGACAAGTTTATTTCTAAGTGTTTATCCAATTTAGATTTAGCAAATGTTATCATTCTTAACAATTGTATTTGGATTGTTCATGGAAAACGAAGCTAGTCACTTACATTGGTTTTGTTCCCCTTTTGAGAAAAGCAAAATTATGTTAACTCTGCATTAGTTAATCCCATCTTAACCAAGGCCTTCGAGATACCAGAAACAGGTATTTTCTCTAATGTCCCCCCTTCTCTACTGTCATCCTGGGTCTCAAATACTCATATGTCACTAAGAGCAGCTATGAAGGGAAGGGCCTGTCTGGGTCCTAAATTTACACCTCAGATACAAATTCCAGGACAGAGGGCAGAGCTGTGAAGACAATGCCTCAAGGATGCAATCCCTTCCAGAATGGCCAGGAGGCAGAGCTAGACCAGGGACATCAGGGCCACACTGGACCTGGCTCTGCCTTACAGCTGTTGTCCCAGGAGCCACAGACACACATATGTTCCCAGACCTCACTATGGCCACCTATCCAGACAGAATTCAGAAGCTCAAAATCAAAGACATAAACTCGCAACAAGATGTCTGCAAAGCTTTGGGGGAGCCCAACAGCCAGCTGTCACAGCTTTTGCTCACAGACAAATCAAGCAGTATCAAAAATATCACAGAAGCAACAGTTTTATGACCTTAAAACATTTAGCAGAGAAATCATAAATCTGTCTGAACAGTAGACCCAAGCCAAAATGTCTAAATTAAATTTTGAAGACATTTTTATTTTACTAACAATTTTAAAACTAGCTTTACTTACCAAAGATTAAAGTCACATGAACTAGAAAAGTATTTGGGCTAGTTATTTATGACTGTTTATTTTTAAGTCAATTTGGTGCCATGTAGAAAACATATAAACACATGTATAGACATATACCTACATGCAGACACAACATATAACACATGTGTATATATGTATGCATCTAAAAGCCAAAGAGTTCAAGGAATTCAATGCAAAAGAGAGCAAAGCTTTAGGCCCGAGAGGAACCTGGCTACCACTTTCAGGATTCTGTGAGGAAGGCAGATGACCCTGAATAAAACGGGAGTTAGTGGTACCTTTTTTTGTATTCCTCAAGGGGCTTCATGATTTCTGGATGTCTCCTTTAGATCCCTTTGTGTGATATCAAAAGTGGCAAGAGGAAGGAGGGACAGAAGTGAATGGGAGAACAAGTTTTAGAGGAACAAGTCTGGGGAGTTTCTACACTTCCCAAAAGGTCAATGAAATTCTAGTTAGCAGGAGTTTGAGAAAAAGGGATCTAGTCAACTACGAAGTTCCTGTGGGGAGAAGCAAAACCCAACTTGAGAAATGGAGTAAGCCTTAAAGATATATATATTTGGCATGAATATAAGTTTCAGTTAAGCTGACTTTTGATTATAGAGCTTTTTAAAAAATTATTACAAATATCTTATTAGGTTTTCATCTAGGACAAGCAGCAAGCATTTTGCCATATTGTGAGCAGCCAGCATTTCACCTGAATGGCGGGAGCAGGATCACCCTTCACTCCCTACACCTGGGAAGAGCTGGCTGAATTTCAGCGGGGAGGCCTATCTCTCTGCCCCAGAAGAGAAAGTGGGATAAGTGGGAAAAATAGTTGCTATCATACTCTAAATATAAGCCAAAGTTTTAAATCAAAGGCATACATTCAAATGACTCAAAGCCAAAACAAATAAATACACATGAAATCAAAACCATGAAGTCCTTTATGGTCTTAACCAACATCTCCAAAGAGGAAGCAAAAAGCTACAACCCTTCCACTCTCAACCACAGCTTAAAGAAAGGAAAGTTTTGCTAGCCACAACGGGAAGCAACCCACTTCTCTGTCCAGCTATATTCTCTGGGGTCTCAACCTCTCAGCTGGCTGTCTGCACACAATAGTCTAACAACCTGTGTGCCCCAATAGATGGTAAATTAAAAGAAACAAGCAGCAGGTAAGATAAACAGGAAATCAAAAGATGTCCGTGGGGAAAGAAAGGATTACAAATGAATGGGTACCCCCCAAAAGTTAAAAGTCATACTAATATAAACCCAAAACAAATAATTCAAACTAATTCTTATAAATGTTTCTCTTTTTTCTGAGTTAAAGGATTTACATTTCCAAGGGACTGGTTTCCTGGCTGGGAATCGAACTCAGTCCTTGGCACCAAATCCTAACCACAGGCTGAAGTGCCTTTTAGCAAATTCCACAGGAAATCCAAAGAGAGCAGTTTGAGTGTTCAAAAAATGTTAATTTTGTTTTAAATATGATTTCTGCTTTTTAAAGGAAGTTTTAAGGTTATATTTCTGTTGCATCTTTTCATAGGTACCAATGAGATAGTGTTTAAGATGAGACTTCTCTGAAAAGTTTTCTTTTATTCTTTTAAATATAGCTAATTTATTTATT
>NW_016823292.1:78997-83327 GCF_001698545.2 Rhinopithecus bieti | reverse complement strand
CTAATTTATTTATTTTAAAAGTGACTCAAGCCAATAAGGTAACTAGCCAGGTTTGAATACCATGAACATAGGTGGCATTTTAAAAATGGGTTGCAACCCCCATGATAAAACTACACCAGAATCACTAAACGTAAGGATTTTTTCATACAAATGCATTTCTCCCATTAATCTGAACTTGAAAAGGAAAAAAAAAGATAAACAGTGATTTTTACCTTCTGCTTGAACAGATTCCATAGACAGACACCCAGGAATCTGACTGGTAAGAAATTCTTTCCCTTTTTGCAGGCTTGTCGGGTCCTGGGTTCCCTCGACTATAACTTTCAGAAGCAGAGTGGTTTTGTTATAGTAGGTAGCAAGTCAGACATGAGCAGGGCAGGAGAGGAGCGCCCCCCTCCCCCACCATGAATGTCAGGTGACCATGAGGTGATGGTTAGGTGGTTGTTAAACTACTTGAATAATTGGTTGCAGCTAGCGCTAGGGAAAGGCAATAGATAGAAAACACCTGAAACTGGTGATCAGCTGCCTCCTGTTAAGATCTCAGAAGTTGGGCAAGTGGCCTCAATCATGCACATTAAGAGGCAAAATGGTGGCATTTAGCTGATATATGACCTTCTAGAGACACTCGACTGGTAAGTAAAGAACACCTCAAGTGAGCATGCATACAACGCCAGTAAACACACTGCGAGCTCTTCCCAGGTGTAGGGAGTGAAGGGTGATCCTGCTCCCGCCATTCAGGTGAAATGCTGGCTGCTCACAATATGGCAAAATGCTTGCTGCTTGTCCTCATGCAGCCTCTCCCAAGTGCTAGCAGGCCACTGCTCATGCGGACAGCCCTCCCCAAGGGAAGAATCAAGGGAGAAAGGACGCAAGACCCCGGAAGCATGCCAGTGTATAAAGCTCCAAGTCAAAAGATTAAACTGCACACTTCATCTCTCAAGTTGTCCGCTTGGCCCTCTTCCAAGTGTACTTCATTTCTTTTCCTTCCTGCTCTAAAGCTTTTTAATAAATGTTTACTCCTACTCTAAAACTTGCCTTGGTCTTTCCTTCTGCCTTATGCCCCTCAGTAAAATTCTTTCTTCCGAGGAGGCAAGAACTGAAGTTGGTGCAGCCCCATATGGATTAATCGCCGGTAACATACTTTGGTACTGCATGACTCAGATATGTTCCACTGCTAACAGTTTGGGGTTATCTTGCTCACAGTGCAAAATCTGTAGGGGCCAAGGGAAAGCTTTCTCTTAGCTTTATAAAGTTTCACTGAAAATGAACTGACAATAGATTAATAGGGGAAAAGGCATAAAAAATTATTTTAACATGCATAGCATGGGGTAATTGCAGGAGATTAATTACCCAATAACCCAATGGAGTGCAGATGCTTATATACTCTTCTTCATAGGAGAAGGGGAAATGGAGTGGAGGAGTAAATACTTTTTAAGGGGGAATGAACGGACCCAGGAGGCAGACATTATCTTGTGAATGATTCTCTTTGGAAACTGAATAGGGTGAGCGAACAAACAATGGTTTGGGACAAAGTTCGTCTGGGTTCTAGATGTGTTGTTTAATTTTCAATCCTTTCCTCTGTGATAGGAGTTTTAATCTTCTCTCGTTAATGAAATTTCAGAGAGGGGATTGAAGGCAATTTGTTGCTCTTTGATAGGTCCAGATTCTAGGTAGATAAAGGAACTTCAGAGCTGATCAGTTTCCTCCTGTGCTATGGAGAGAGTGTTGAGTTGGAGTTAGGGAGGAGGTCAGAGGGATCTTGAGGTTGCTTCCTTAGCATATCAAAGCACCATATTTGGGGGTATTATTTTCCAAGTGCCAACACAAATCGTGAGAAAGAATATATTGAGGACAAAATAAATAATAGTCAGAACAAATAAATTAGAAATAAATATCCTAAGAGGAACAAAATCAAAATGACTGAAAATGTTATCAGAAAGGGGTCTCTAGACCCCTTTGATAAGATCTAGACCCTAAGGGAGGGTTCTTGGACCTCACACAAGAAAGAATTCAGGGCAAGTCCATAAAGTAAAAGCAAGTTTATTAAGAAAGTGAAAGAAGGCCGGGCGCGGTGGCTCAAGCCTGTAATCCCAGCACTTTGGGAGGCTGAGACGGGCGGATCACGAGGTCGGGAGATCGAGACCATCCTGGCTAACACTGTGAAACCCTGTCTCTACTAAAAAAAAATACAAAAAACTAGCCGGGCGAAGTGGCGGGCGCCTGTAGTCGCAGCTACTCGGGAGGCTGAGGCAGGAGAATGGCGTGAACCCGGGAGGCGGAGCTTGCGTGAGCTGCTATCCCACCACTGCACTCCAGCCCAGGCGACAGAGTGAGACTCCGTCTCAACAACAACAACAAACGTATGTTTATTGCGGCACTATTCACAATAGCAAAGACTTGGAATCAACCCAAATGTCCATCTGTGACAGACTGGATTAAGAAAATGTGGCACATATACACCATGGAATACTATGCAGCCATAAAAAAGGATGAGTTTGCGTCCTTTGTAGGGACATGGATGCAGCTGGAAACCATCATTCTTAGCAAACTATCACAAGAACAGAAAACCAAACACCGCATGTTCTCACTCATAGGTGGGAACTGAACAATGAGATCACTTGGACTCGGGAAGGGGAACATCACACACTGGGGCCTATCATGGGGAGGGGGGAGGAGGGAGGGATTGCATTGGGGAGTTATACATGATATAAATGATGAATTGATGGGTGCTGACGAGTTGATGGGTGCAGCACACCAACATGGCATAAGTATACATATGTAACAAACCTGCACGTTATGCACATGTACCCTAGAACTTAAAGTATAATAAAAAAATAAAAAATAAAAAATAAAAAAAATAAAAAAAAGTGAAAGAATAAAACAATGGCTAATTCATAGCTGCTCGACTAAATATACTTATAGTTATTTCTTGATTACATGCTAAACAAGGGGTGAATTATTCATGAGTATTCCAGGAAAGGGGTGAGCAATTCCTAGAACTATGGGTTCCTCCCCGACTTCAGACTATGTAGGGCAACTTCTGGACATTGCCATGGCATTTGTAAACTATCATGGGGCTAGTGGGAGTGTCTTTTAGCATGCTAATGCATTATAATTAGCATATAATAAGCAGTGGGACGACCAGAGGTCACTTTCATTGCCATCTTGGTTTTAGTGGGTTTTGGCCAGCTTCTTTACCGTATCTTGTTTTATCAGCAGGGTCTTCGTGACCTATATCGTGACACTAGTTCTTCCAACCTGTTATCCCATTCTGTGATTAAGAACGTCTGACCACCTGGAAATGCAGCCCAGTAAGTCTCAGCCTTATTTTACCCCGACCCTACCCTATTCAAGATGGAGTCGCTTCGGTTCAAACACCTCTGACAAAAATTGAATGACTAACATGGAAAGATGGCTAATGTAATCATAGTCAATGCAGATAACAATAAATACAAAGATTAAAACAATTACAGAAAAAATAATAGATATGGAAGGTGGACAACTATGATTCAAAATAAAAGTAATCCATGTACCTGAATTAGGGAATCCAATAACAAAGATTTAAACATATACAACAAGTTCTCTGAAATGAAAGACCAATCCAAAATTGGACAAAGCACCATATTCCAAGAAAGGCTAAGACATTATCTGGTTAAATTATTGAAATAGAAGGATAAATAATTGTTTAGTTATTCAAGCATAAAATTTAAATCACTTTGAAGAGGAAAAATCCAGACCAATGGTCACACATTTCTGAAGGTAACTGTAATTGTAAAATTGATTACCACATACAGGATCACTGTAGTATCATGACCACAGCCATTTTCAATTATAAAAGAACTAAGGGAGTAGAATACTCATTAGCATTTTTTTGTTATCTTTTCTGTTTGGGGGAGGAATAATTTATATCTTATTGTATTATCGAAATCCAGAAAACTGAATAAAATAAAATGAAGATCCTGGAAGAGAATCAATAAAATACATAAAATGATTAAATCACCTTATAATAGAATTAATAATAAACAATTGTTGGAGCTATGATTGCAGAACAGAATGTAAAATTTACAGTTCACAATAATGTAACAATTTGTATAGAGATCAAGAGGTGGGTGGGAGAAAGTGAGAACTAATATTCTCATCTTTCACAGTAGCAAGTTGATGGATATTATCTTAACCGAAACATGGATAAAATATATGTAATGACTTCAAGTTCTTAATGTTTTCCAAAATCTATTTTTTAAGTTTAGGTGGCTCTTTTAGGATATAATATGTCCTCTGTAAAAGAATCATTTACTTGATGTGAAAGAAGTTTCCTGTTTTTTTTTTTTTTTTT
>NW_016823292.1:65548-75446 GCF_001698545.2 Rhinopithecus bieti | reverse complement strand
TGAGATTCCATCTCAAAAAAAAAAAAAAAAAAAAAAGTTATGTGAAGCAACGTATATCTTAATTAGCTTGATTTAGTCACTCCACAATGTAAACATATTTTTAAATATCACGTTGTACATGATAAATATATTCCATTTTTATTCATTAATTTTAACCCCTTTCCCATTTGCCCTGAGAATACTCGGTGTTTGTGCTTGCAGCTGTAGCTTTTACCCTGAGATAACTTTGCCATGAAATAGCTTGCTTTTATTGTTATTTTTGCATCACTCTAGTATATTAACTTTTTTTTTTTGGTGTTTGTTTTGTTTTTTGTTTGTTTTTGTTTTTTGAGATAAGTTCTTGCTTTGTTGCCCAGGCTGGAGTGCAGTGGCGCAATCTTGGCTCACTGCAACCTCCGCCTCCCAGGTTCAAGCGATTCTCCTGCCTCAGCCTCCCGAGTAGCTGGGACTACAGGCATGTGCCACCACTCCCGGCTAATTTTTGTATTTTCAGTAGAGCCGGGTTTCACCACGTTGGCCAGGCGGGTCTTGAACTCCTGACTTTAGGTGATCCACCCGCCTCGGCCTCCCATGGTATATTGACTTTGGAAACAAAAGAAAGCATTCTATTTATAGCATTCTGATTTTAGTAGTGGTATTTCCATTTACAAAATATAGTAATGTCAAATCCTAGAAAACATAGCATTCCTATGCATGATGTTAACATTGTTCTAGGACAGTTGTTGGTTGAAGATTCATTTGATGAATCGATTTTTCTAAAATAGAAGACTCTGATGATTCAGACAATCCTGATTTTAGTTATATTTAGAAATAACTCCAAGAACAGTTTGGCCATGGACCAGTACCAGTCTGTGACCCGTTAGGAACCAGGCCGCACAGCAGGAGGTGAGGGGCCTGTGAGCAAGCATTACTGCCTGAGCTCCTCCTCCTGTCAGATCAGCAGTGGCATTAGATTCTCATAGGAGCGTGAACTCTATTGTGAACTGCACAAGTGAGGGATCTAGGTTGCGTGCTCCTTACAAGAATCTAATGCCTGATGATTTGAGGTGGAACAGTTTCATCCGGAGCCCCCTTCCCACATCCATGGAAAAATTGTCTTCCACGAAACTGCTTCCTGGTGACAAACAGTTTTGGGACCACTGCTCTAAGTATATACTTGTTGTCTTCACAACGTAAGCACTTACTGTATGGCTTTCAAAAGTAGGTTATAAAATGCTTATTTACAAAGATATCCAACAATTGCCTTTGTGAGGTTATACCCTAATAATTCCTAAATCTGTTTAAAAATTTTTAAACAACCCAACAGCTTTGCGGCCAAGGTAATTTCAGACTATAGTGTCTTCCTCAAACATGACTATTGTTTAAATTGATGTTATTGAGAAAATGTCTGGTAATATGAAAGGCTTTCTAAAGTCTAACTTTACTACTCAAAGTGTGGTTTTATGGACTACCAGAATCTAGCATCAGCTGACAGGAGATTTTTGGACCCCAACTTGGATTGATGGAGTCAGAATCTGCATTATAACAGACCCCCAAGGAGATTTATATGTATATTAAAGTTTGAGAAGCAAGGGGTCTGAAAGAAGGGTACACAAACTACTGGCCCAAAAGTCAAAGTTGGCCCACCACCTGGGTTTCATAAATAAAGTTTAATTGGTACACAGTCAAATCTTTTAATTTACAAATTGTCCACAGCTCGTTTCCCACTGCAATGTCAGAGGTGAATATTTGAGCAGAGATCATATGGGCCACAAAGCTTAAATATTTATTATCTAGCCCTTTATAGAAAAAGTTGGCTGACTTCTGATCTAGAATATAAGACTATCCCATTTTTTTGAGAGGTTATGTTGAGAAAAACTATCAAGTTTTAAATCAAGTATTAGCTGTGACCTTGGGCTTTCACTTACTCTCTCTGAGCCTTTGTTTTTCTCATTTGTAGAATGGTGACAGCAATGACCAATATGTGTGTGCGTGTGTGTGTCTAAAATTGATGTATAAGATACATAATAAGATACACAATCAGATATTTGGATTTTAAACCTATTACTCTTTGGAGCTTCCTTCATTCAAGATATAAAAATGAATGAGAATACCTAGAGTCTCTTTTGGAAACACATGACATCCCCTACTACCTCTTACTGATAGGTAACCATTTATGGAAGGGGAAATCTGCAATAGAAAGTAAAGTCCATTAACCTAGTGAATCTATACATAACCTGATTTTCAGCTCTCTTAAAAAATAAACATGCCTAAATTTCATAGGTATGACTCTATTAATTTGCTGCTTTGAGAGGCTATTTGTCCTCAATTTCACACTCATAAATTGTTACTAGGATCAAATCATTCTGGGAAAAGTAAAATCAATGACTGTGTAATGCTAAAGCTGGTAATTCAATGAAGATACGTGGGGCTCTCAGGATATAGCACATTGTTAGGCTGATATCAAGAACCAAGGCCTGATGAAAATAATTTGCTGCCTGGGGCTCAACTGGGCAGCGTGCCAGAAGTTCAGAATGTAGTAACATCACTCTAAAACTTGTGCTGTTGGGCTGTTAGGAATATGGTAAGAAGCAAGATTTTTTTAAAAGTAACTTGCAGCACAATGTAGTTTTAAGCTATTTCTTATAGGAAAATGGCAAATGAAATTGTCTTTAACAAATAGACAATAGGGAGAAAAAGCAGATTGATCTATGGTGTGTATGTTCCATTTATTAAAACCCACAAGTTTTGAATGTATGACATATGGATAATTTAAAGGTTACAGAAAGAAAGTTTAAAACTGGCTCTTGTCGGCAGTTATAAAAAACAATTAAGTAATACTAGTAATTAAAAATGGCGATGGTATTTCCTAAAAGCTTCTGTAGAGACAGGGTCTCACTCTGTCACCCAGGCTGGAGTGCAGTGGCGTGGTCCTAGCTCACTGCAATCTCAGCTTCCTGGGCTTAAGTGATCCTCCCACCTTGGCCTCCTGAGTAGCTGGGACCACAGGTGTGCACCACCATGCCCAGTTAATTTTTGTGTTGTTTTTGGTAGAGATGGGGTTTTGCCATTTTGCCCAGGCTGGTCTTGAACTCTTGGACTCAGGCGATCCGCTGGGCTCAGCCTCCCAAAGTGCTGGGATTACAGGCATGAGCCACTGCGCTCGGCCTGTGTCATCTCGCTTGGCCAATCAAAATCTAAAAAGTCCAAGCTGAAAGTGGACTGCAGATTTCTAACAGCTTTTCAAAGTTAAACAGATTTGGAAGTCAAGACAACAATGACTAATTAAGTTGTCTAATATGAGGTGTTCTCAAGCTTAAAGACGCATCATATTCTCCTAAAGGGCTTGTTAAAACACACATTGCTGGGCACCACCCCTAGAATTTCTGATTCAGTAGATCTGAGATGGGATCCAAGAAGTTTTAATTTCTAACAAGTTTCCAAAGAATGTTGATGTTGCTGTCTATGGACTACATTTTGAAAACCCCAGGCTTAGATTACACTGTATTGAGAGGAAAATGAGGAACCCTAACTCTCCATCTCCCATTCGGAATGTTTTAAACTCTCAGAGGGAGATCACAAAGGCTATAGTTACTTAAAAATCAGGTGAGAAGTTGCAAACACTCTTTGGTCTATCCGTGCTATAAAATAATTCTTTAAAATAGTATTTGGATCATGAGCTTAGCATTTCAAACAGCTGATCTGACCTCACTGTATGATCATTTTGTTATTAGAATTCTTGTTAGAAGAGAAGAATTAGGCCAATTACCTTTGTCAAAAGTTTTGAAAAGTGAAAATAGTTTGAAGATCGCTTTTATTAGAACTGCTATCTAATTAGGTTTTAAGTTATTATGCATAATTTTATTTATAAATAACTTGACATTGATTTTCAGTAGTTTTTGAATGCTTAGTATGAAAACGTTTTACTTTAATTTACTTATAAGTAGTAGAAGGTAGGTGATGTGATTCTGCAATAAAAGCTATACGGTCATCTGGCATGACACTATTTGCATAATAAACCACATATTTACACCTTGGTTGCCAAATGTAGAAAACGATATGTTTATAAGATGCTGTAAAAGAAAAATCCTCCTCCAAAACCAAAATCCTGCTTTGAAAGATCTGTCTGCTTTTTATGTTTATGAGGAAACCTGAAGAAGTCAGTGACACATGAAGTATGCAAATATTGGTAATCCTTTAATTAAATTTATGGTGGGATTTTGTTGCTAACTAGGATTTTGCAATGAAAAGTTTCCACACTGAAATATGTGTCATCACTGAATAGGACTAAAATCTATAATAAAACCAAGGAAGATAATGTCAGCCCAGAAGGCAAAATAAAATAAAACTTTAAAAAGCATTAAAGCTTTATTTGCTCTTACTCAAAGGAGTTTCTCATTTTTCAAGATCTGCTAGTAGAATGATAAAATATTGTAAAGTCACAATGTTGCAGAGAATAAAATAAAAGAGGAATGATGATAATATTGAAAGTGAATCACGCACATGATATTGTGGAGAATAGGAAGGTTGAAGATGGGAATAGAAGTAGGCTGTGTCCATGGTAAGTCCAGAACATTCTTCAGTGCCATAACACATTAACATATAGCATTTATACACCAGGGGATATAGGTGTGAAAAGAAAGAACCGTATATATCTCTTCAGTAGCCCTGTCAAGATGTCCAAACCATATTTGTATTTTCAGCTTGGCAAAGGGGAAGGACAACATGAGGGAAGTCACGGAAGTATGATGGGGAAATCTAGGAGAAAGAGCAAATTTCCTTAGTTGCAAGTGATAAAAACCTTGCATCAAATGTAAATAAAGGAAGACAGTAAGCAAATTCACCATCTCATATAACATGAAAATCGTAGGTAGGGCAAACACCAGGCATGTTACAGCCAGGGTTCCAGATCAGTGTCTCCAAGATTCTCTGGTTATTTCCTATAACACCCTCAGAAAAGGCTGATATTGAAGTGCTTTGTATGAAAAAACAGTCTTCTATTTATTTATACCTCTAAGGTGCTTACATTTTGATCCTGCCTCTGACACTCAATAAGTATTTAACCTGGGTAGGTTACTAACCTTTGCAACTCAGATTCCTCTTTTAAAACTGAAGATGGTATTTATTTCAGCTTTATAATAAATAGATATATATGTAAAGCACTTAAAATAGTGACTATCACATAAATACCCTGTATTAGTCCATTTTCATATTGCTATAAAGAACTCCCCGAGACTGGGTAATTTATAAAGAAAGAGGTTTAACTGACTCACAGTTCAGCATGGCTGGGGAGGTCTCGGGAAACTTAAACAATCATGGAAGAAGGCCAAGAGGAAGCAAGGTACCTTCTTCACAAGGCGGCAGGAAAGAGAAATGCCCAGCAAAGGGGGAAGAGCCCCTTATAAAATCATAAGATCTTGTGAGAACTCACTCACTATCATGAGAACAGCATGGGGAAAACCGCTCCCACGATTCAATTACTTCCACCTAATCTCTTCCTTGACACATGAAGATAATGGGGATCATGGGAAATTACAATTCAAGGTGAGATTTGAGTGGGCACACAAAGGCTAATCATATAATCTCCCAAATAATTAGAGACGATGATGATGGTGGTGGTGGTGGTGATAGTGATGGTGATGGTTATGATGATGGTGATGTCATTCCTTTGCCATTCAGGAATTTAGATAGAAGGTTTCTGTCCTGTGGTAGACAATATTGATGTGTACAAGAAATCGGTATACACATATGTGTCAAATGTGGAAATTTGTATATATGTTTCTAGGGCTTAATCAGTGTCCCCACCACACTGACTCCTATTTTCATATTCATACCCAGGCACACTGCTGCGTGGGTATCTCAGTAGGTACTTGGTGTCTCAGTAGGTACTTGGCATCTGAAATTTAAGAGCAATAGCTTCAGCTCCTTTGTCTATAGTCCGAATTAGGCACTGAAGCCCTGAGCGGTCACCTGGATGGCATAATAAGCATTTCTTAGTTCCTGTAGAACCCTTGTTCCTTTCTTCTTCTGTTCCTGAGCTCTTTGAGCTTCACTCAGCTGACTTCTGTGGGATGCTTGGCCTTTATAAATCCATTTTTATCATAGTCTTAGATACTTTCACACTTTCTTTTCTAAGCCATCATTACCACAGATCTGTGTTTTGGACTCCTCTCCTACATTTAGTAATGACATTTTCTTTCAAGCACATTTTTTGAAAAATTACATTTGCATTGTTTATCTTTTCTCAGTTAAGTGGATAATATTTAGTCTATATGTGATGGGTAAAATAATTTTTTCAAAATAAAATACAGTAATAACAACAAAAAGTCGACAATAAAATTAACCTCATAACAATTTTTGAAGTTCTGGATGCATAAAGAAAATGTAGATTTAGAAAACAAATGTGTTCAAGGTTAGCAATTTGGTGAAAGAAAGAGAAAATCATGATAAAATATGTACTCATTAATTAACTACTAAAAATGGTCAAATTTTAGATTTCCAGAGATCTTTCTAATGATTCAAATTTTAGTCCTCACTGAGGGAACTGGGTGGAGCAATAACATTCAAGCTAAAGGAATTATTTGAGTTATTTTTATTGGAAGAATGTTTCAAGCTACTGAAAATGTGATTAAGAAACTGAGAAATGATTCACTTAGACAAATGGCTTGCCCAGTTCACTGACACTATAAGAAGATCTAAGCTTTCACAAAATTTAAGTTTTATAAAGGCTAGGATTTTTGACGGTTTTTTCACAGTTATTATTTTTAACACAGAAGAGGATGTAATACATGGTACTTATTAAATATTTGTTGAAGGACTTAAAAACATGATTGCTCTCTTTTACAAATAGAATATACCTCAATTATCACTAAATTTCCATGTTGTTACATGTATTTTTATCATCAAATAATAGATCTAAAAGTTTAATTTAAAAATTATTTTCACATAGATTCAGACTTACAGACAAGTTACAATAGTACAAATAANCCTGGGCGACAAGAGTGAATCTCTGTCTCAAAAAAATAAAAATTACTTTCTTATATACTTTTAGAGTTACCTATTTAGATAATATTTTACATTTAAAAGTGTCTGACACTTATTAACAGCTTAATAAATGTTTAATAAACTCCTAACAGAATGATAGATTGTCCAATTTAATGAGTGAATGTTTGAGTTCAGTCATGACTGTAAATAAATTCCATTTGTAGAGCATTTTAATTAGCAAGCGAATACTGAATTCATGTTTAATTGCATATTATATTATTGTTTCAAAATAAATACCTAAGTTATTGTTTGATAATTGCAGGGAATTTATAAGCTAACGTATCTTTATATATTTTGCTATTGGAACACGTTTTATAGATAAGATTTTGTCCTTTCTCCTCATTGTTTTATAATTATATTTCAAGACATGTTTTAAACTACTTTTTGGTTTATATTACTATCAGAAATATTTTTCTATGCTCAACATAGCTTTTTAGATACTATCGAGATATTGAGAAAATAAAGTAAATATCCTCATCTTCAGGGAATTTATTTTGCAAAAATGTTAAGATAAATATAATAAACATAAGACAATAAAAAATCCTTAATGGTATCCTCATTAGCCTTCCAGAGTCCTGGTCAGCTTATTCTAACCTCAAGTAAAAACTATTTTATCTTCCAGATAATTTCAGTGACTCTCTTACAAGAGCTAGAATCATTGACCTTTACAGATGGACAGAATCCAAGAGATATGAAGGCCAACTTGTGTCTAAAGAAGAGAAACCTGAAGGCTAGGAATTCCCAGAGATGCCTGTCATCACACAGCTGGTTAGGAGAAATGTCATAATAAAAATGTGGGCTTCTAAATCTCTTATTTTAAAATGTACATATATGACTGAAAATGTACTAAAAGAAATATTTATAGGCATATTTTCTAATAAGAGGGGAATATCTTTATGGTAATCTTTTACTCTGTAATCAGTACTGTATATTTCCTGGGTGAGCATTACAAACAAAAGTTAATTATATTTTCAAAAGCAACAATACAATGAATTGTCACTAGGTTTTTTTATTCAGAAAGGCCTGGGGAAGTTGAAAGTATTTTAAGTTCCATTATTTGAGCATAACGGCAAGAAATATTCCAGTAGCAAAACTGTGCAAGAGTAGGTTTTGTTTCACATATAATGATTTTTGGTACTATGTTGCCTTTTACGCTGCAGTTATTTGTTGTGTTGGTCTGGTTATCTTGTGGCAGCAGTCAACAATGTGGTGGTAACCCTAATCCTGCATAGCAGTTGACAGATGATAATCTTTCAGCTCAGTAGCATAGAATACCATTTTCTCAAGATAATTTTTCATAGAGTAATCTTTACTTATTTCCAAACTAGAGTGGGCAAAACATCAAACTATAGTTACAGAAAATAGAAAAAATAGACATCTCCAAATAACTTTATTATATTTCCTGTTAGGAAAGTACAGACTTGGAATGCAAATGACTAGGGCTTGTGTTAACTGTATGACTCTGTGCAGGTTTTCTAAACTCTATTAGCATGCATTTTCTCATCTATAAAATGGGACTAGTAACAGTACATGCCTCATAATATAGTTGAGAAGATTAAATAAGATAATCCATGTAGCATGTTTAGTATATGTAATGAATTCTTGATAAAATTAACTGTTGGTATCACGAATATTAGAGCAGTGCCACATACCACTAAGACAAACATGAGCAGAAATGGTGGTGAAAGGTAAGTGTGCTTCAGGGTTGAGGAAAGCAGGATGAAAACACTTTACAAATTCTGCTGCTCTAAAGTAACTGAGATAATATCATGAGATCAGGATTTTGATAGGATTTTGTAATAAGATAGATATAGCTCAATTTTTAAACTAATCTATGTGATAAGAATTCTTGGCCTGCTATGGTCTGAATGTTTGCATCCCCCCAATATTTATGTTGAAATTCTAATCCCCAGGGTGATGCTGTTAGGAGGTGGGAGCCTTTGGGAGGAGATTAGGTCATGAAGGTGGATCCCCTCACGATGGGATTAGTGCCCTTATTAGAAGAGATACCAGAGCTTTCTCTTTCTCTGTTCTCTGACACCTGAGGATACAATGAGAAGGCGGTCATCTGCAAACTGAAAGAGTGCCCTCACCAGACACCAGATCTGCCAGCACCTTGATCTTATACTTACTACCCTTTAGAACTGTGGCAACTAATTTAAGTTGTTTATAAGTCACCAGTCTATGATATTTTGTTACAGTAGCCAGAATGGACTAAGATATGACCCATACCTTAATAGTTCCAGGAGTGTTGGGGACAAGAGGGAAGGGGAACAATATACTTTTCCATCAATATCCCAAGAAATAGACCTAAGAGAGCACTGACATTGAAGTTATTAGGGGGAATGAAGGAGAATTCTTGCTTGGAAGTAGAGTAGTGAGTAAGCAGTACTTTAAAATGCCTTCAGGGGCCAGATGCTAAAATAATCATCAGCATTCATGTGGATAATAAGGAATCATGGGACTGTGATAAATACGAGACTATATGCCTCATTCATACGCCTTCAAAAATTACACAAACATACTAACAAACCAAATACAACAGTTCTATAGACAAAATTTGGCCATACGACAAGAGTTTGAACCTCTAGAAACCAGTGAGTCTTAAAACTGTTTTCTTTTCAGTATATTACAATTTCTCTAACAATTTTGTAACAAAACAGTTCAGTTAAAGGAAAATATCTGGGTTTTCTTTAGGATTTTCATAAAATATTATGTATATGGACAAAGAACGACTTTGGAGAATATATAATACATTCTGTAGCAAATCTTTAAAGATTGTTTGATACCATTTACTGTATCTGTAAATAACTGCTATATGCCCTGTTTACTGTAAATAACTGCTATATGCTCTTTCCTACATTGTCTCATATAA
>NW_016823292.1:58998-64861 GCF_001698545.2 Rhinopithecus bieti | reverse complement strand
CTATATTCTCATTTTTCTCCCAGCCTCACTCTGTCACCCAGGCTGGAGTGCAATGGTACAATCTCGGCTCACTGCGACCTCCACCTCCTGGGTTCAAATAATTCTCCTGCCTCAGCCTCCCGACTAGCTGAGACTATAGGCGCCTGCCACCACACCTGGCTAATTTTGTATTTTAGTAGGGACAAGGTTTCACCATGTTGGTCAGGCTGGTCTCGAACTCTTGATCTCAAGTGATCCACCCACCTCGGCCTCCCAACGTGCTGGGATTACAGGCATGAGCCACCGAGCCCAGCCCCACCCTCATTTTATTATGGACTTCTTATTTCAGTCCTGCTTCCCAGAAACAACACACCTCCTAATCCTTTCCATGCTTTCTTTGGAATTTATCTCCATATTTCTAACTAATGTGCTTACACTGCTATTTTTTGATTTATCACATTTAGACATTCCCAATGTAGTTTCATTAACATTTAAGCTTTCCTGCCATCTTCTTTACTCATGTTTTCAACGAACATTTTCTGGGTACCTACTATATGTTGAGCGTTACTCCAGGCTCTGGAAACACAGATAAACAAAACAGACAAGTGCCTCTTTTCATAACACTTCCATTCTATAGGGGAGATACGTGATAAAGGGCTATAGGTGATATAAGGAAAATAGGCAAGGTATTGTGTGTTATGAATGGGACAGTTTTCCTCTTCACAGTTTCTCAATATAATTAATCAAAATGCTTTCCCCTTAACCAATTATTGTACTTTAATACACTTTATTTCTCATAACACTTTTATTTATCCTGACATTCATAAGTCGTGTTATTAACTTTGTTTGTTTTTCTGAATATCTATCAGTATTTTCCAAATGCTTCAACAGATCTCTCACAAATGTATTGCTATTTTCCCCAAGTGATCAAACATAATTCTCAACACACTATCTGTTACATTTTATTTTCCAAGATCCCTTTGTTCCTCAGATATCCATCCTTTCTGTTCACTCGGCAATTGTTCTTGAATGCTTGTGCTCCTTGTCATTCTGAGACTTTACTTCACTATTATCGTGAATCTCCTTCTCCCTGATTGCTTATGTTTTTCTTTCCCTTTTGTTAAAACACATTTCCAGGCACATCTTCAGTAAGTGTACACAGGAAGTAAACTATTTTAGTCTTGCGTGTCTGACTACCATCTCCAAACCTACTCCCCGCTACTTCATTAAATGACCATTCCATTCAGCTTTCTCTAAGAGTCACAATAATAGATTTTTTATATTTTCGTTTTATTTTTATATTCCATCTTACATATTTTCTTATCTTTTGTAGAAAGTTTTCTTTTAAAAAATTTGGTGGTTTTGCTTTTAATCTAAGTCTTCTGTGTTAGAAAATTATCTGCCATGTATCATGATTCTTGTTGCTCTCTTTATATTTAATTAAGGCACTAAAAATTAATTGTTAGTTCAATATACATGGGGATTATCCATTGAGATTTTCTCTAGAGCAGTTAGCAAACTTTTCTGTAAGGGGCCAGAGAGTAAATATTTTAGGCTTCACGGGTTACTTGTTTTCCATTACAAGTATTCAGCCCTGACATTGTACGGTGAGAATAGCCACAGATAGTATGCAGTGAATGGGTAGGGCTGATTTCCAATAAAAGTTTATTTACAAAAACATGCTGTTGGCTAGATTTGGCCTGCAGGCCATAGTTCTAAGGTAATTAGAGGAGGAACTTTATTTTCATATTAGTAAGCTTTTCTCAGTGGATATTTAGTTTCTTCACAGAAGAAGACTCTAATTTCCTATCTGAAGGTGTTTAGGTAGTGCATTGACACACTGGTGTTGGAAGCTGTATTTTTCAATATTTGCTGCGTAGACAATTCCCTGTTTTAGGTTAACTACTTCTCTCATCCTCCCAGAATTTCGATTCTCTGATGTTTATTTTCTCCACAGAAAAGCCTCTAGCATCTGAAAGTTTTGTGATTGGAGAAGTCACCTGACTGCTTTACCTCAGTCCTCAACGCTAGCTGTTACCAAGTCCTATGCCCTCCAGCGTTCTGTAAATAGACTTGTTACTCATCAGTATCTCCCTCTGTAGCACTTAGGTTTTATAATAGTTTCCTTAGGGGCCCTTAATGAGGTATAACTCTTCCATTTGCCTTTCCTCTTCCACAAATCGGATGACATATTTTGTTCAGTGTTATCCTCGCTCTCATTCTCAATGTCTTTCTGGGTTTATAACATATTCAATTCCCTAACTGTCATTTTGTTGGAGATTCAAGAGGGATCTGAGATACATGTATATACTCTTAGCCACATTTATGTAGAAGTATGTGGGGTTTTATTATAAAATAGCAAGGTTCACATAATATTGGAAGTGAAATGGAAAGATAGAATATACCTAAGCTCTAACAGTCAGAGGGAATATTTAGTTGTAGTACACAAGATGTATCATAACATTCATGTTTTGTTCATCAGTTTATCTGTTTTAAGCAAGATTCAGTCTGCAGTTTAAACTTCATTTCCCAAATTTGAGTAGGATTTTTAAAATGTCTCCATCAAAGCATCTTGATTAGCGTACACAAAACATATTACATAAGCAGATGAGAATTCAGCATAGAGCGTAGCAACTACACTATGATGATATGTAGGGTGAATTCTTTTCATAGTTATGCAGAACTGGTTGAAGGATTGTGTACAGCATACTAGAGAGAAGCAAAGCCCTGTTAATATAATTGATTATCATTTTATTTTAAAAATCAAAATAAAATTACAATTGTATAAAAAGTATGATTTCTAAACACATTTTAATACTTATTAAAATAAATAAATATTCCATTGCAAATCAGTTTTGAAATTAGAAAAAAGGACCAATAGAACCTAGATAGGTAAATAGAACTGAAGACAGACAGTTATCTTAAGTGCATCTGTTTCATGATATTCAGTAATTCCTCATCCACTACTGATATGACATATATTTATTAATCACCCAACATGGTGAGAAAAGTAAGATGATATATTAGAAAAACCAGTGACAATAACAAACCATAGCCTGAAGTTCATATTCAAGGTTAAGCATATGTCTTTATCTGCTTACAGATACATAGATAAATAACAGGGGCAAGTTATTAAAAATATTAATCTTTATGTTTAAACCTTTTAAACATTGGGAAACTAATATTTCCTTTATTTGACCACAATATAAGTTAATGAAGTAAACTATGACATGTGCCAGTACTGTCTTGCAGGTCATATAGGTATTCAGTATAGTTGTGAGGCAGGAGAGCAGGGTCTGGAGGCAAGGAACGTAAGGCCATTTCACGGTGACTTCCTAGAACTAAATTGAAAGGAAAATCCTAATTCTCCAAGCCTAACTAACCATAGGCTACCTCCATTGCAAACTCCCACCTCTTCTGCACGGCAGATGGAAAATTGAAAGTACCTCTGCAGAAAGCAACCAATCAGACGTTTGCATAGAAGTGTAACTTTGTAACTTCAGCCTCTGATTGGTTGGCTTTCTGCAACCAATCAGACTGATTGCGGGCCACCACTTCATTTATATGAGGTAACAACAAGTGGCCAATGGGAAACCTCTAGCGGGTACTTGGACCCTAGAAGATTCTATATCTGGGGCCCTTGAGATGCTGCTAGGGCAACTCCCACACTGTGGAGTGTACTTTCATTTTCAATAAATCTCTGCTTTTGCTCTTTCGTTGCTTCATTCTTTCCTTGCTTTGCTGTGCATTTTGTTCGGTTCCTTATTCAAAATGCCAAGAACCTGGACAACTTGAAGTCAAGACCCTCTACTGGTAACAGTTGGGTGGAAAGGTGGACACACTCTGGGTACTATTGAAGTTGGACCTCTAGATCCAACCTTGCTAATGAGATATTAATCTGGGCCCCTAAATGCAAAACTTGTTAAGTAACACCTTTTGCAGAATATTAGCCTTAACATGACTTACTCCTGTCTGAATCATTAGTGCTCAGTACAGTGCCTGATGCATAATAAACACTCAAGAAATCTTTGCTGATTTAATTGGATTTGATTTTTGCTTACCCTAATTTAATAACATCCCAGAGACAACCAGGAGCTCAATTTGGCCAAGTCTTTTATCCTCTTTGTTCATTGTTTCCTTCTGAGGCTTTTGCAACTTGATTTGCAAATATAGGTTTCTTATTTATTTGTTTTGAGATGGAGTCTTGCTCTGTCGCCCAGGCTGGAGTGCAGTGGCACAATCTCGGCTCACTGCAACCTCTGCCTCCCAGGTTCAAGCGATTCTCCTGCCTCAGCCTCCCAAGTAGCTGGGATTACAGGCATGCGTCACCACGCCCAGCGAATTTTTGTATTTTTAGTAGAGAAGGGTTTCACCATGTTGGCCAGGCTGGTCTTGAACTCCTGATCTCGTGATCCGCCTGCCTTGGCCTCCCAAAGTGCGAGGATTACAGGCGTGAGCCACCATGCCCAGCCACAAATATAGGTTTTATAAAGAAATGTCATTAACATTGAAAACACACTTTTAAATTATTTAAAAGTACTAATGAATGTAATTCTCAAGGAAGAAGCATTTTAGTTGTTTCATAATTAAGTTGTCTAATACAATGCCCATTTTACTGAAGAGACAAGTTATAGGATTCATTAAAATACACACAAGCCTTAATGACAAAATATAAAATATCTGGATCTACATTATTATACTTAGAATGATGTAAAAAAAAAAAAACTATTTTGAGGTAATTTGAGGCAGTACTTTTAACATTTCAACAGATATATTATTTTTTTTCCTATACATTTTCACTAACACTGTGGCCTCAATATTGTCCGTTTCCAGGCAACCTTAGCAGGATCTTAAATTTTTCCATATTTTCTGTGTATACTTCCAAAAATTCTCCCTCTTTTATCTAAGTGATTCCTAACGTTTGTCACTTCTTGGTCGTCAAGACAAGATAGACAAGAGTTTAATCATGTGTGGCTCTTTTCTTGTTGACCTCTCCACTTCTCACTAATTAATTAAAACCATTGCTTCTAAAAAGCATTTCTCAAACACTTTATCCTTATAAGTTCTCTAATCAAAATCTTTAACTGCGCAGAACATTCTTTTCACTGTGTCAAATTAGACTTAAATAGGTTCAACTGTTGCTTTTCCACATTCTCAACCTCATAACGTCAATTTAATCAACTGACTGGAATATGTTATTCATTAACACTATCTCATACAAATATGTCTTTTGCGTTTCTGTTAAGATAAGCACAATTTTATATGAATCCTTGGATTAGTCTTTTATGCACTTGTAATTTAAAGTGGCATGTAGTTTTTGTTACATGAATTAATTACATTCATATTTCATGCAACAGTTTCTCTTTGTTTTATATATTTCATTCAAAACATTGGCCTGAAGCATGACACACAGGAAGACAGAGATATATAAAGAAAAATATTTTACTGTAATCCAGCTCTGCTATAATTATTCAAAGCTCTTTGATTATGCAGATTTACATACTTCAGCTTCTACTCACCCAGACTTTATACCTCACTGACAATGCTCTAAGAACATTTTAAAATGTAATGATTAAAACGCTTTTTTCTAAATAATCCTCCATGTGAACTTATTCAGGAGTTTCTAATCTTGGGCACTTGCACCCCTGGGTGAGGCAAAAGCAAAAATAGTGGCCCTTGTCTTATGCTTAGTTGTTTGAAAAGCCAAATGCAAATCTCAACATTTTCATAAGCTGAGGCTGCACTACTCAAGTGAAACCTGACATTCTCTTGTTCTCTTTTATTTTTTTCCTGGAAGTCTTTTCAGTTTGCAAGTTAACTAATTATCACAGCTTATTTGAAACTCTGTTAGTTCTATTTGTCTTTAACAAAATGGAGAAAGTGA
>NW_016823292.1:53803-58332 GCF_001698545.2 Rhinopithecus bieti | reverse complement strand
TTTTTTTTTTTTTTGACAGAGTTTCACTCTTGTCACCCAGGCTGGAGTGCAATGGCACGATCAAGACTCACCTCACTGCAACCTCCGCCTCCTGGGTTCAAGTGATTCTCCTGCCTCAGCCTCCTGAGTAGCTGGGATTACAGGCATGCACCACTACACCCAGCTAATCTTGTATTTTTAGTAGAGATGGGGTTTCTCAGTGCTGGTCAGGTTGGTCTCAAATTCCTGACCTCAGGTGATCCGCCCACCTCGGCCTCCCAAAGTGCTGGGATTATAGGCATGAACCACCATGCCTGGCCCAGGTACTGGTTTCTTACCCCCAGAGATGAGTGAATAACTGATCCTTTATTTAGTTACATACCACGTGAAATTCAGGAATGTTTTTGGACATGGCCATATTTACTCTGCAGAGTCAAGGATAACAAATATGTTTATTTCTGAGTGTTTTTTGACGCAATAACTTTTATGAATTTGCTGCATGTTGTATAACCATGTTTGATGAGGAACTACTGATCCAGAATTGGTATCCCTTACGTATCCAGACACAACTACGTACATATTTAATTTTGCTTTGTTTTTGTTTTTTTGAGACAGAGTCTTACTGTGTCGCCCAGGCTGGAGTGCAGTGGTGCGATCTCAGCTCACTGCAACCTCTGTCTCCCAAGTTCAAGTGATTCCCGTGCCTCAGCCTCTCAAGTAGCTGGGACTACAGGCGTGTGCCACCATGCCCAGCTAATTTTTTCTTTGTATTTTTTTTTTTTTCATAAATACAGGGCTTCGTCATGTTAGCCAGGCTGGTCTCAAACCCCTGACCTCAAGTAATCAGCCCACCTCGGCCTCCCAAAAGTGCTGGGATTACAGTCGTGAGCCACCATGCCTGGCCCATATTTCATTTATGTATAGAAATCGAGCACAGAACAGGATATATGGGCTTCCAAAAGCTCTGAAGGGACCCTTACTCACATATATATTCTCATCTTCAATATGCATTTGCCTGGTGAAGATGTTGGGCTCAGGCAATGTGGACTTTTACCCCAATTGCAGTGATTTCCTTTTGTAATAGGTCTATTTCATCTACTAAACCAATGGTAGTGCACAATTGTTCCATGAATCCAAGCATACTGACCCATGTCAATGCAATTGTCATGTAATATGGAAGAAGAGTTGGGAATATTTAACCATAAAACTGATATTTTTAAAAGCAAGGTTAAAACAAAGAAAGAAATATGCCATCAGAAAAAAATGAATTAGATTAAGAATAACGTAATTTGTAACCTATATATGTTTTATAAATTTTTTCTAATGTACATTTGCAAGGCAAACAAAAGTTATAGCGGTAATAAAGGATATACTGATAATACTACCTATGACACACTGAACCTCAGCAGTTCCTTTCATTTTTCTAGATTTTGTTCCAGTTTTCATCCAGTGGTATAAATTTGACATAGCTATAGTTAAAGGTCACAGTGTAATTGAATACTATTGCAACCTATATGTACTATCAATTATTTAAATATTTTTTTCTTCTTTTCTCTTTAATTTTTCTATTGTATAGAAGATACAGTCTTTTAAATTTAGAACTACATAATGACTGTTTAAGTTGGCAGGCAGGAGTGACCATATTAATAAGATAGTGGATGATAAAGAGAACAGAGAAGACACCAGGTAAACTCAAGCAAAGAGCACTGAGGAAAACGAAAACAAAACAAGTGGCCCAAGTCCTCCTACCTAGAACTTATATTCTGCATTACATATTGGCATTAATTTTTATGTTTTATTTCATACTAAATAGATGAAAAAATTAAGCAAATTTTTTTATACAAATTCATATTTTTGGAAGGTTACATTCTTTTTTTTGTACATTTATTTGCTGTGTGTTGTCTCTTATGTTGAATATTAAGTGAAAAGAGATAGGCCCTTATCATCCCAAGGGTATAATGAATACCCTGTGGTCAAAAATCTCCCCACTGTTAACCACTGTTACCCCAAACTAGAAAAAGACATTACAAGAAAAGGAAACTATAGGCCAGGTACGGTGACTCACACCTGTAATCCCAGCATTTTGTAATACTAGCATTTTGGGAGGCTGAAGCTGGAGGGTAGTTTGAGCCCAGGCATTCTGGAATCAGCCTGGGCAACATTTCCTACCAAAAATAAGGAAATAAGCTGGGTGTGATGGTGCGCATCTGTAGTCCCAGCTACTTGGGAGGCTAAGGATTACTTGAGTCCACGAGGTTGAGGCTGCAGTGAGCCATGATAGTGCCACTGCACTCCAGCCTGGGCAACAGAGGGAGACTCTGTCTTTAAAANCGTCTCAAAAAAAAAAAAAAAAAAAAAACAGTAGAAACAAATTGATATAATTCATCATATTAAACAAATTTTTTAAAAAACATGAAATCATCTCATCAGATGCATAAAAAGCATCTGACAAAATTTACCAACCATTCCTACCAAAACCAATAAAACTCTTGGAAACTAGAGATGGAAGGGACCTTCCTTAACCTGACCAAAAAATATTTACAAAAACCAACAGCTGAAATCATACTTACTGATGAAAGACTGAAAGCTTTCCTCCTAAGATGATGAAGAAATCACAGATGTTTGCTCTCAACACCTTTATTCTACCTTGTACTGGAGGTTGCAGCCAGTGCAATAAGGCAAGGACAAATACAAGGAATACTGATTAGTAGAAAGGAAGACAAACATACAACTGTATTTGTAGACAACATATTCGTCTATGTGGAAAGTCCTCAAATATCTAATGTTTTCTATTTTTATTTTTATTTTTTCTGAGACAGGGTCCTGCTCTATCACCCAGGCTGAAGTGCAGTGGCATCATCATAGCTCACTGCAGCCCCAAACTCCTGGGCTCAAGTGAGCCTCTCGCCTCAGCCTCCTGAGTAGCTGAGACTACAGGCATGTGCCACGACATGTTTGTGTCTGTTTTTTTTTTTTTAATTTTTTTTGTAGAGATAAAGTCTCACTATGTTGCCCAGGCTGGTTCTGAACTCCTGGCCTCAAGTAATCCTCCTGCCTTGGCCTCCCAATGTGTTAGGATTACATCCATGAGCCACCACACCCAGTCCATCTACAGATAAATTTAACAAAAAGTATATCTTCTGGCACTGTGAACTGCAGAACTGCAAATCGTCACAGAGATATTAAAGCAAACCTAAATAAATAGGTTTTAATGTGCATTTTGCTCATAATTAGTAATGGTGAGCGTCTTTTTCTGTGCATATTTGCCACTTATATGTATTATTTGATGATACGGTGTCTATTGAAATATTTTATACAATTGTAAGACAAATATTTTATTTTAGAATAGTTTTAGATTTACAAAAATGAAAATAGTACAGGGAGTTCCCATATACCTTGCAATCAGCTTCTATTATTAATATCTTACATAAATATGGTTCACTTGTGTATTATATGAGAGGGATTTACACATGAAAATTGAAACACAATTCTACACAATGATATATACTCAAATGTTGAAGCCAATTTTGTTTAAAATTCTCCCAAATTGAAAACATCCCAATTGTCCATCAACAGGTGAATAGATAAACAAATTACAATATATCCATACAAAAGAATATTATTCAGGCATAAATTATTGATACAATTAACAATATAGACAAATCTTGAAAGCATTATGTTAAGAGAAAGAATGCAGACACAAAAACCTACAACTTTTGCCAATTCATATGAAATTCCAGAATAGAAAAAAAGTATAGTAACAGAAAAAAGATCAGTAATTACCAGGGGCTGGAGTCGAGGAAGAAGACTGAATGTAAAGAGGACAGAGGAAACTTTGGGGAAAACGGTGAAACGATTTTGTATATTGATTGATTCTCATGGTAGTTACAAGACTGTATGCATTTATCAAAACATATGTTGAACCTAAAAAAGTCAATTTTATAGAAACGAAGAGCAGAAAGGTGATTATTACTAGAAGTAGGTGGGGGTGGTAGGGATGAGGAAAGGGGAGATATTGATGAAAGGATACAAAGTTTCAGTTAAACTGGAGGAATATGTTTTAGTGATTGTTTTGTACTGTATGGTGACCGTAGTTAATAATGTGTTTTAAATTTCAAAACTGCTAAAAAATATAGATTTTTTAAATGTTCTCATCACCAAAAATGTATAAGCTAGTTAGGTGATAGATGTGTTAATTAGCTTGAAGTAATCTTTCTACAATGTATACATAGATTAAAAATATCACATTGTACTCCATAAATATATAGTTATTCATCAATTAGAAATAAATTAAAACCCTCATAGAACTGTATGCTTTTTTTTTTTTTTTGAGATGGAATCTCATTCTGTCGCCCAGGCTGGAGTGCAATGGCGAGATATCGGCTCACTGCAACCTCTGCCTTCTGGGTTCAAGCAATTCTCTGCCTCAGCCTCCTGAAGCTGGGATTACAGGTGCCTGCCACCATGACGGGCTAATTTTTGTATTTTTAGTAGAGACAGCGTTTCACCATCTTGGCCAGGCTAGTCTTGAACTCCTGACCTCGTGATCC
>NW_016823292.1:44717-53039 GCF_001698545.2 Rhinopithecus bieti | reverse complement strand
ATATATAAAATTTATTTATTTATTTTATTACTATTATTACTTGCTCATATAGAAGAAAAAAATTGAAGGATAGACCCGGTCTCAGGTACACCAGGCTCAGATTACTCAAATGATATTGTTAACAGTCTGTTGGTTACTTTCCATCTTTCAGGTTTGCTTTCTTTAATTTTAAACGTTTTCTTAGGTAAGTTTTCTTCAAAGAATAAAGTTACTGTGTAATTTATTATCCAAACCAGGACAATGTTATTACTAAATACACTGGGATTACAGGCATGAAGTAGGATTATCCTGAACAATTGGGGATGAGTGAGGCCATAACAAGATGAACAAAAGCAACTCCAGGCTTATGTATTTCCACTTGGCATCCTCACTGGTAACATTTCATTCCTAATATTTCCAGCAAAACTATATGGTTGATACTAATTTTGGGTTACCTCATCATGCCTTAACCAAACCTTGTGGCTAGGAAAATACAATACACTGACAGGACATTTGCTTGCCTCTCGAGCTAGTAAGCCCTCAAAAATATGTAAGTAGATTTGGTTGTCTAAAGGAAAATAAAGATATTGTATTTTATTTTACTTATTTATTTATTTATTTTGTGACGGAGTCCCACTCTGTCGCCCAGGCTGGAGTGCAGTGGTCCAATTTTGGCTTGCCGCACCTCCACCTCAGGTTCAAGCGATTCTCCTGCCTCAGCCTCCTGAGTAGCTGGGATTACAGGCACGTGCCACCACGCTCGGCTAATTTTTGTATTTTTAGTAGAGACAAGGTTTCACTATGTTGACCAGGCTGTTCTTGAACTCCTGACCTCCGGTTATCCACCCGCCTCGGCCTCCCAAAGTGCTGGGATTATAGCCATGAGCCACCGCACCCAGCTGAAAATAAAGACTTTAATTCCGGAAGGAGAAATAAATAGGCTGATAAACAAAGCTGTCCACTGTAGATGGCATATATTTTCATATAATTTTATTTACCATAACTTATTTGATTAAATATTTTTTATCTTTTTTAGAAATGGTAGTCTTTAAAAGTCTCTGTAACATGTTGAATTACTATGTCGCAATATGAATAGAGTTAAAATAGAATTTCAAGTATTTTTTAATCAAGCAATTTATAGCATGTAGTTGAGGTTGTGGACTAGACTGAAGAATGCATTCCATATTGTAATTTCCCCCAAAATAAATTTTATTTGTAAGTAATAAACTTTTTATAACCTCATACATTCTCCCTTTCTTTGCCACTATTGCTTTACCTATATTTCATAGTATTTCTATTAACTTAGTTTTTCTTTTTGAAATGAATCCACTGAAATTATGATTGTATGTTTTCTGGAGTGTTTGATTTTCCCTGTCAATCAGGATTGTAAGCATGGGTTGTAATATGGGCATATAATTATTTATCTAAGTTATTTCAGTCACTTTATATTGTTTAAAATTGAGAACCATGGGAAACTATTCTCTTTTCCTCTGACTCATATCACTTTTCAGATGTTTCTCTCTTTTCACTTAAAAAGGGGTATTCTGCACATTGAGAGACATTTGTCTAAGTCTATATTGGAGGAGCAAAGCAACATGAGAAAATTAAGAGAACCATGAAACTGATGCTTGTGGTTTTACTTCATTTTATAACCTTCCAAGGGGTGCCAAAGCAAGTTTGTTCTTTCCTAGGCTCACCTATTTTCTTTCTTACCACATGCTTTTCTTAAGGTGATTTTTATCCACTTCTGTGTGTCAAAGTGCTACTGATAAACTGGTCTCCCAATTGTCTTTTTATTTGTGGTTGAGATTTCTGTTCTGAATTTTAAATTCACTGGCAATTGGCCATCTCCACCTACATACTGTAACCACAACTGAAACAGAACGAGTTTCACATTTAACACAATATCTCTGTGTGTCACCCCCTTATGCAAAATATGCTTTCTCTAAGTGAATCTTAACACATACCACAGTGTTCATGTGAGAATCTTACAAAGCTCTCAAATACTTTTTTGTCCCTTATACTCGTACCAAACTGTGCAAATTGTATGCTCCAATCATTCATTAAATACTTTTAATATTTTTTTCTAGCCCTGCTACTTTTATTATAACTCACTCCAACATCAATTCCCACCCAGATTATTGTCCATTACTTCTGGTCTCCCCCAACCCATTCTCTACATTAACACTAGGGAGATCTTTTAAAATGCCCATCAATGATAGACTGGATAAAGAAAATGTGGCACACATACACCATGGAATACTACGCAGCCATAAAAAAGAATGAGTTCATGTCCTTTGCAGGGACATGGGTGAAGCTAGAAACCATCATCCTTTGCAAACTAACACAGGAACAGAAAACCAAACACTGCATGTGCTCACTCATAAGTGGTAGTTGAACAACGAGAACACATGGTCACAAGGAGGGGAACATCACACACTGAGGCCTGTCGAGGGGTTGGAGGAAAGGGGAAGGAGAGCATTAGGACAAATACCTAATGCATGCAGGGCTTAAAACCTAGATGACGGGTTGATAGGTGGAGCAAAGCACCATGGCACAACCTGCATGTTCAGCACGTGTATCCCAGAATTTAAAGTAAAATAAAAAAAATTAAAAATATGCAATGATATATACTTCTACTTTCAGTCCTGATAGAGTAATTGTGGAGGGCTAATGTTGCCATTGACAACAACCAGATGAAAAAGAAAAATAAACAAGAGAAGATTCATTTAAGAGTCTAAGATTCCTGAGTGAAGGAAGTGCAGAGAGGTAAGCCAACATGCTATAAGCTCATTTCCCTATTCTGGTATCTGCAGCTTCTTAGCACTGGGTGAGACACGCAGATTCTGTCAGAAAGCTACAGTCAAGAAGCAAAGAAGCCAACAGAGAGAGTTTGGCAATCTCTTGGGGCTTAAGAAACAAAGACTGGAGTTTGGGATTGACAAAGCAGCTAGGATACATGGGGCTGAGATCCTGGTGAAACGTGGGGAATACCGGTGACTCCCAATACTTGGCAGCGCTAGTCTCGAGCTAAAAAACTACATAGAAAGTTGCATGTTTAGATTATCTATTGCTGAGTAACAACGCTTCTCAAAACTGAGTAGGCTAAAACAATAGCAACATTAATTTGCTCACGATTCTGCTATTTGGGAAAGTTCTGGGAGGGACACATTGTCTCTGCTTCACTCAATCACATTGTCTCTGCTTCACTCATTGTTAGCTGGGGTTGCGTGAAGGCTCGGGGCTGGAATTATATGAAGGCTCATTTTCTCACCACTTACACGTCTGGCAGTTGACACTGGACCTTGGTGGGGGTTGCGATCTCAACACTTTCCTATGGCTTTTCTATGAGATTGTGGCTTGGTTCCAAGACAGAATATCCCAAAAAGGTCAGGTGGAAGGAAGTCATGTTGCCTTTTACAACTTAGTTACAGAAATCACATAGCATTCTTTTCACCGTAGAAGCAATTCCACCCATATTCAAAGGAACATAGGTCCTGCTTCCTGAAGTCAGCATTAAACTGTAAGAAAAACATATGTAATGGGATGGGATGTATTTCTCTGTATGTATCCTTGAAAACTACATTATGCCTTGCTGAAGAAAAGCATAACAGAATTTATATCAGTCTTACAATGCTGAGAGGGCAGAACCGAAATTCAGAACTCAGCAAAGGGGGCACACCTTGTAAGTTCACTAGCCTCTAAGTTGGAATCCATGCTGGGCTACACACTAACAGTGAATGTAAAACTGAGGAAGACGGAATCTTGGGAAAATTGCAGTTTTGAGGTAATCAGCGCCTGGTTGAGTTAGGGTAACCTGACTTTACTCTTTCTTCCTCCCTGAAAATACGGCTAACTCTATTGGGAAAAGATGATATCTTCTAGAGCGTCTACAATTTTTCATACACAATGTCTGGCATAAAGCAAAAAATTACCAGGTCAACTTATTGAGGAAGGTATAAATGGAATTATACTATTGTAAGTTCCTTATAATATTAAGGTAGACTATAATGAGATAATTTATCATTAGAACAAGCATTTTGATATAAAATAGAGGAGATACAATAGATTACTAAAAACATTTGGTTAATCCAAAAGAAAGAAAAGAGGAACAAAGAATAGAGGACACATTGAAAACAAATAGTAATACAGTAGACTTAAACTCAACCATATCAATAATTACATTAACATTTAATTGTCTAAAACTCAAAAGGTCAATTTTGGATTGAAAGTAAGACAAAACTCCATGCTATTTACAAACCATACATCTTGAAATTGAAAACAGAAACTGGTTGACTTTGAAGAACTGAAAAAGGTATACCAAACAATCATTAAGTATAAGAAAGAATGTTGTTGCTATATTAAATAACAGATAAAATGGACTCCAAGACAGGAAGCATTATCAGAGATAACAAGGGTCCATTTTGTACTGATAAAAGGCTCAATTCATCAAGAAGTTTATACCTAACAATACAACTTTAAAACACATGAAACAAAATTAAGAGAACTAGCACATGCAAAATCAGTAAAAATACAAGAGATTTAAATAACACTGGCAGTCACAAGGATGAACTACCCAACTACCCTTCAAGGGAGGATTTGTTGTCCAAGTCAGTTCCCTCAGATTTTGCCTCAGCTGCAGAGAGCCATCTCATTCAAGGGCATGCCTTAACCTGTGAAACCCAGACCCAGTTATTAACCATGGCCAGGGTCCATACCTAATGGCTAATTAAGGCCTTTCAGGCCACTAAGATATAATTCCCACGGGCCATATACATTCCAGAGAGCCCCATAGGATTGTCTGAGACTTTGTTGGGACTACAGTGTAATTCATCTTCTACCCTTTGCCTAATATTTATTTGTATTACTTTAAAATATTTAATTGAAAATGATTGTATATATTCAAAGTGTACAATGTGATTGTTTGATATACATATACATCGGCTGATGATTATCACAGTCAATTGACACCTCCATCATCATTCATACTGTACATTATACATTGTTCTGTATGGTGTACATTATACATTATACATTATTCTCCAGAACTTGTTTATCTTATAACTGAAAGGTTATACCCTTGGTACCCTTGGTACCCTTTGTTTAATATCTCCTCATTTCTGCCACCACTCCCCCCTAACTCCTGGCAACCACCATTCTCTTCTGTTCCTATGATTTAGACTTTTTTAGATTCCATATATTAGGAAGACCATACAGTATTTGTCTTTCTGCGTCTGGCTGCTTGCACTTAGCATAATGTCCTCCAGTTTCATCTATGTCATCACAAATGGCAGGATTTCCTTTCTTACCCTCCATTCACAAGTGTTGATCTTTAGTAAGTATCTTACACAGAAAATGTATTCTCAGTATCTGCTTTTGTATAACTCAACCTGTGACAAACACTGTCAACAAACTTGTCCTAATTTATGTTTTCTTTTGAATATTACATCCAACAATTGCAAACACAGAATTTTAAAAAACGTACATATAACACACACTTGGACATATTCAGGACCATACAAAAAATTCTAATTCATTTCAAAAGGTCAAAATCATGCAAGTTGCATTTTATGATCACAGTAATTAAATCAGAAATCAGTAAGAATATAATATCTAGAAAGTCAACAAATATTTAGATGTTACGTAGCACACTTCAAAACTGAATAGTCACTTCATAAAGGAAATATTCAAATACTTAAATATCCAATAAAATATGAAAGTATGCTCAACATTATCCTTTATCTGGGAAACATATTAAAATCAAAATAAGATGCAACTAAAGACCCATTCAGCCAGGCGCGGTGGCTCAAGCCTGTAATCCCAGCACTTTGGGAGGCCGAGGCGGGCGGATCACAAGGTCAGGAGATCGAGACCATCCTGGCTAACACGGTGAAACCCCGTCTCTACTAAAAAATACAAAAAACTAGCTGGGCGAGATGGCAGGTGCCTGTAGTCCCAGCTACTTGGGAGGCTGAGGCAGGAGAATGGCGTAAACCCGGGAGGCGGAGCTTGCAGTGAGCTGAGATCTGGCCACTGCACTCCAGCCTGGGCGACAGAGCAAGACTCCGTCTCAAAAAAGAAAAAAAAAAAAAAAGACCCATTCCAATAGCTAACATGCAACAGAGTGACAATATGAATGTTGGCAAAAACGTGGAATAAGTTAGAGCTCTCATATACTGCTGCTGGTAGGGTGAACTGGTACAACTACTCTGTCAGTATCTACTGAAGTTGAACATACACTGACCCAGCAAGCCCACTTCTTTAGTATATATGCAATGGAAATGTATATGTGAATTCATCAAAAAGATATAAACAAGAGTTTTCTTAGCAGAGCTACTCATAGAAACTAAAAACTGGAAACTACCTTGAGGTTCGTCAACAATAGAATGTGAATAAATTGTGGAATATTCACACAAAAGAAGGCTACATAGCAATGAGAATAAGGAAATCTATAGAAGATCATGAATGCATCTCACAAGCAATGTTGAGCCAGAGAAACTAGAAACAAAATAGTTCAATACTGTTCCATTCAAGTTACATAAAATTCAAAAACAGGCCAAACTAGCTCAGGGTCATATAAATTAAATACATAAATTTGAAAAAAGAGGAGTTAAGATAATGGTTACCTTTGGTGGGGACAGTGACTAAACGGATGTGGGAGAAGCCTTAGGAATGTACCAATAACGTTCAATTTTTCTATCTGAGTGCTGGTTTCACTGGGGTGTTTAGGTTCTGAAAATCCAAGTCCTGAGTAAACATTAGTATAATGGTGTCCTAGTTGCCCTGAATGCCTTCAATAGTTTTCCTCTTCTGTCTGTTTGAAGTAAAACTTCTAAGCAGTACAGAAAGGTCTCCTCATGATTTGGTCCCTTCCACCTTTCCAGCTTCATCTTTAACAAGGTTTTATCACTATCCCTTATCACTATCCTGCATCCGAATTACTTGAGAACAAATTTCCCCTCTCATTAAACATTGTGCCTGAGAAACAGCTGGTGTTCAATTTATGTTTACTGAACATGTGACTCCTTGTGTTAAACATCCAAAAATCTATGGACTATGCAAGGGCTATGTGATCTGGAAACCATTTATTCCAAAATTTTATGTGTTCTCACCCAGAATTAACTCTGGAATGTTTCATAGTAATAGTAGACGTTGTATAAGTCAGGGTCCAGTCAGAACATGAAAGTACAACAATTATTTTAAAAGAAATAATTTTGGCTGGGCGTGGTGGCTCATGCCTGTAATCCCAACACTTTGGGAGGCTGAGGTGGGAGGATCACTTGAGGTCAGGAGTTTGAGATGAGCCTGGCCAACATGGTGAAACCCTGTCTCTACTAAAATACAAAATTAGCCAGGCGTGGTGGTGGGCACCTGTAATCCCAGCTACTCGGGAGGCTGAGGCAGGAGAATCGCTTGAACCCAGGAGGCGGGGGTTGTAGTGAGCCAGGATGGTGCCATTGCACTCCAGCCTGGATGAGAAACTCTGTCTCTAAATAAATAAAAGAATTTAAAATAAAGAATTTAATAATTTTTAATTGTTAGAGAACATAAAAGATCAAAAGGGAACCTAGAAACGTCTGAGAGGTAGTAACTGCAGAAAGCAGCTACCATTTTATGACTGGGGAGAAAAGAAAGAGATTGTAATATTAAAATATAGAAGCTTAAATGTGGGTTCCCACAGAACAGTCCCTTATTCCTCCTCTAGCCTTCTTCCTCCCTTCCAACTTAAGCTATGTGGTATCCAGGTAACACCACTTATTGGTAAAGACTAACATGAAGCAGCTTCCAGCAGAAATGGGGTTTGCAGTATCCCAGCTCAAGCATCACAAAGCAGAGTATAGAGAGACAGGCTTGAGATAGAGTATAGAGAGATAGAGAGAGGCAACAGCTGAACAAATAGCACAGTGGGAATCAAAGATGGGTATCCGAATTACAGTTTCAGAAGCAGAACCTTTTTCTTCTCTGCTAAAACGGTTAAGGGTCAGTTCTTAAATTGCTCTCTAGTGTGATTTTAGTCTCCAAAGAGACTGAATGGTAAATGTGAATGTTTTCTTCAAAATACTGAGAGGACATAGAGTTTCCTGGACATTCCCAGGGGCAGACCTAGATAAGTATATTTTGGTAGAAGGTGACTTAGAAGGAATTTCATAAACATTAGCTAAACCGAGCAGAATGGAGGCCCTTCAGACTTAGGGACTACAATGGTAACCATGGTAACTGTAATGTTTATGAGGTAAATTGCATGACCCAGTATATTTTCTACTGCTGTTGAAAATCTATCTTTATTTATAGATACGATTTCATTTAATAATAGCAAGAACATGTAAAATGGTTCTTCTAAAT
>NW_016823292.1:34368-44610 GCF_001698545.2 Rhinopithecus bieti | reverse complement strand
GGTTCTTCTAAATGAGTGATTAGGGCTTAATTTAGCCTATCAACTCAAAAAAAGACAAGAAAGTATATCATACACTAGGTATTTTCAGCTGCTTTTACTGAAAAATGCAATTCATACTCATTCCTTTGCAACTTTGGCCAATTTAACCAAGATTCCAATAAAATGTATTTTCTAAGTTTTATAGAAAAATAAATCTTACTATCTAAAAAGCACAGTCTGCTTTTGCTATAATTTGGTAGTGAGAACACTGAGAAACCTTCTGTTATTAAAAAATTCCATAATAACAACAATTGTTTCAAGTGGAAAAGTGTTTTATAGTCCAAAAGTTAGGAATAATGAAATTCCCTTACTGTAGCAATTTCATTAATAAAGGTATATTTCTCTGTGTGTGACTGTGTGTTTACCACCAGAAATATAACAAGCCCAGCATATGCTCATATTAATTTTGATCTTATAATAATGGATTTAAAAAATCTCATTAGCAGATTATTTCTTATACAGCTCTATCAACTTTTATTAATTTCATCACCTATTGTTATGCTTAAAACCGCACGAAGTCACTCAGTTTGGATTATGAAAACTCCATGATGTTGCAGAAACACTTGAGTAATGAATTTGGGTGGCATCTTGTGTTGGGAGACAATTCTCCACGGGTCTTTTGTGTTTCTGCACATCTTGCAAGTGAGACACCAGTTGCCCTTTGTTTCAAACTTTCCAAGGTTGTTCGTATAGTAAATGACTTTGAGAGACAGAAATAGTGTCTCTCTCTGTGACAAAGCACAGGCATGATTACTTCTCATTACAAAAGACTCAAGTTCCCCAAACTTAAGGTTCCTCTCCTGTAAGGCAACCTGCATAAGTAGGTATTGCCTGGCCTTCTTTACATTACCTTGTGAGAATTGGAGCTTGGGGAATTGCACCAAAATGTTGACACTCTGGCTACTGATTGTATTGGTTTTCTATTGCTGCTGTAAAAAAAAAAATTACCACAAACTTTGTGGTTTAAAACAACACAATTAGATTATTTTACAGTTCTGGAAGTCAGAAGATAGACCTAGATCTCACTGGGAAAAAATCAAGATGTCAGCAGACCTGTATTATTTCTAGACTCTCTAGGGAAAAAAAAATTTCCTTGCCTATTCCAGCTTCTTAAGGC
The DNA here is from genome assembly GCF_001698545.2 of Rhinopithecus bieti. Classification (NCBI taxonomy): domain Eukaryota; kingdom Metazoa; phylum Chordata; class Mammalia; order Primates; family Cercopithecidae; genus Rhinopithecus; species Rhinopithecus bieti. The sequence goes on along the minus strand of NW_016823292.1, from coordinate 43,454 downwards.
TGCCCTCATTTCTTGGCACACAGCCTCCTTCCCCTATCTTCAAGGCCAGCAAGGTGGTTCTTCTCCAGCCCTGAGACTACTGGATCAGAGACCTTGAAATAGACAGTTTCTCGTAGATTATCCAGAAAGAAAGATGGACATCTTTTTTCTGACACCAGCCAGGAATGATTCTCCACTTTTAAGGATTCATGTGATTAGATCAGGACCACATGGATAATCCAGGCTAAGCTGACCATCTTAAAGTGTTTGACCCAGTAGTTTCCTGTCTACCAGCATCCATGAAGCTGTGGCAGACAGCTTAAAAGCAGAGTAAAATCTCAGACCCTTCCCAGATTTTGAAACCATGATTCTCGGTCTGGAGATTGAATTCAATCATTTTAGCAAACATGTCTAACTATAATAATGCTAAACATGAGTATCATTTCAAGTATTGATGTCTTCTTTAATATTTTCATGTTCAGAAAGCAAGTGTCCCATCTGCCCAGTCCATGTAGACTAAAGAAAACTATGAAATAAACCCCAAAACTATTCTCTAAGTCAGTGACTGACCAGTTACAGGGCCACAACACAGTTGAATGAAGCATTTTAAAGTCAGTGTTTTTCAAGACTTAGCATGTACAGGAATGTCCTGGGGAGCTTGTTCAATAAGCACATTCTCATCACAGAATCACTGAGATTCTATGCTTGATTTTATTGCAGAAGTCTAATTTTTTTTTTTTTTTTTTTTTTTTTTTTTGAGACGGAGTCTTGCCCTGCCGTCCAGGCTGGAGTGCAGTGGCCGGCTCTCAGCTCACTGCAAGCTCCGCCTCCCGGGTTCACGCCATTCTCCCGTCTCAGCCTCCCGAGTAGCTGGGACTACAGGCGCCCGCCTCGTCGCCCGGCTAGTTTTTTTATTTTGTATTTTTTAGTAGAGACGGGGTTTCACCGTACTAGCCAGGATGGTCTCGATCTTCTGACCTCATGATCCGCACATCTCGGCCTCCCAAAGTGCTGGGATTACAGGCTTGAGCCACCGCGCCCGGCCAGAAGTCTAAATTTTTAACCAGTGCCCCCAAGTTATTCTTATGTAGGTGGTCTTTAAAACACCTAGAGAAATAACCACATGGGCTGTTGCTTTGAGACCTACTTCCTTTTTTTTTTACTACCAGTTCACCTTGGATGCTTCAATCATTAACTTTATCTCCACTTGAATTGAAAAAACATCTACAGCCCTGACGTGGTAGTTTATGCCTGTAATCCCAAAACTTTGGGAGGCCAAAGTGGGTGGATTGCTTGAGTTCAGGAGTTTGAGACCAGTCTGGGCAACATGGAGAGACCCCATCTCTATAAAAAAATACACAAATTAGCTGGGTGTGGTGGCATGGGCCGGTAGTCCCAGTTACCTGGGAGGCTGAGGGAGGAGAATTGCTTGAGCCCAGAAGGTGGATGTTGCAGTGAGCCATGATCATGCCATTGCACTCCAGCCTGGGTGACAGAGTGAAATCTTGTCTCAAATAAATAAATTAATTAAAAGAAAGAAAAAGTGTCTGCTTTCCATGGAATTCTAGAGTCACGATAGCTATCAGCACATTCAGTTTTTATCCACTAAAGAAAATGCTTCATTTAACAATGTTGTGGTCCTGTAGCCGGTGAGCCATATTTTGACTTCTCTTCGGTGAGCCATATTTTGACTTCTCTTCAATGACAGTAAAAATACACCAGTTGAGGGTACCACCTTCCAAGAGCTCCCTATGTCAATTTGTTCTACAAGAATAACTGTGAATAAAATAACTATCTCAATTTATTCTAATTGAAATGGTTTATACGACATTTTAGAATCAGAGTTTTGAGAAAGATCATGAATGTTCATCTTGGAAACATGTAAACCTTAATAGACAACAGTATTGGATTGAAACTAAAACAATACTTCTGAACACTGTTTCTAAAGACACACTATGCTAGCAGTTTACATTAACTTGGAACTTAACAAAGGAACAAGATATCATAGCTTACAAAGTTCAGAAAAACATCCAAATTGTAAAGCTTCTTGTACAAATGGAAACAACTAAGCTTTCAGTCACTTCACCTATCAAAAATGTTCCTAAATTAGGCAGGAACAGTTATCACTTTATCCCAATTGTTATTTTGTATCTGTTAAAGGGGATTTGAAGTTCATTTGTAGAAACAATCTTTTGTATTACTTTTATAGCATGTGTAATGTGGAAAAAATGGTGGCTATATTGCCAAAGCATATATAAATATAAAGATTACTTTGTGGGGACATTTTGGAAAAATCAAGTTCTATTAACATATTACTTTTGTTCTCCAAGCTTTCTGTTCACCTAAGTAAGTGAACCTCCTAATTTGCTAATCTAACTATATTGAAAGTTCCAATTTTTAAAATGATGCATTTCTGAAGAAACTGAAATCCACTTATTCTCAAACTCCAAGTTTTATCTCTTAAAAAATAAGGTGTTCTTGTTCTGTCACCTCACTAAGTAATCAACAGAAATTTTCAAAGTCATTTCTTTTAGTCTGAGATTAAAATAGAAATCCATTTTATTTATTATATAATTCCATTGTTCTTGCCATGTATTCTTATGTGTGTCACAAGTTGGCATATTTATGACATCTGACAACAAATCATAAACTAAAAAATATTTGCTTTAATTTAATAAACATTGATGTTCCAGAGCCATCATCAGTACTTCTGTGGTTGTGCACTGCACAATTTCCAGTATGCCATTCACATCATATTTATGAGTGCGGTGTCCCTGGAGTTGTATAGTAAAACAACCTGTGCAACTATGTAAGGTGACCCTGCTTAATATGAAATCAGGTACTGTGATAGATACCAGATATGAATAGAAAGAGAATGACATCAAAGGAGTTTTTCTTTTAGAACTTTTAGTTTACTAAGGACGATGGACAATTAAGGGACCCTGTGAAAAGACCTATGATAAGAAAGTGCAGGGTCTTCCTATCTATGTAGCCATCTAATTAAAACAGAAAAACAAATAAAGATGGGTATTGAGGCTAGAACTCATCCAGAGAATATTGCAGAGTAAGGAGTCCTAAACTGATTTTCTGTTTCTATAGTTGCCCAGTCTTAACACAAAATGTAATCAGAAAATTGATGAACTAGGTGCTCTTAATAGCATCCTCCCTGCTCATGGTGAAACCATGGCTATTAAATAAAACACTATTTTACTATATGTTCTCTCAGCCTGGCTCTGCCTCCCAACCCCACTAGCCACATCTTATGTGTCACCATTGTGCAGATACTTAGCTTTCAATCTTTTACCTATTGGACAATCCCCTAGTACTTGATGCTTCTTAGGTGTTCCCCAAGCCAAACTCCATATCCTTGATACTCTTTCTTCTCCACCATGCAGCTGTGGCTCAGCTCCACCCACTTTCAAACCCTAATTTTGGAACCTCAGCCCTGGGATACACTGCTTACTTCCAATATGAGTTTTGATTTTTTTTTCGCTTAAAGCCAAGTTTCCAGGTGCAAAATTTTGTTCTGATGGAGGGATGCCTCACAAGGACAGAGATTTTGATATATCTTGTTCAGACACACCTCCAGTGCTGCAAGAAGGCTTAGCATGTAGTAAGTGCTCATTAAGTATTTGCTAAGTGATTAAATGCATGTGGGACAATGAACAAGGATTCCAAGGGACTTCCACTGGAAACTGCCTCCCAGCTGTTGCTAATTTTTGTTTATCTGGGGTGCAGCCTGCTCGGTTTACTGCAGGAAATCGTGGTCTTCCCAAAGCAGAACTTAGGTTCACACTCCAACAGCCCTGAAAAGCAGAGTCCAGGGAGCTGCCACAGCTCAACAGTGCCTTTCCATGGTAAGGAGTCTAACTGCAGCTGACTGATTCCTACAGTCCAGAATCAACACCACCAAATTCTGTCCAACCCAAACATGGCAGGAAAACTGCTTATGGCAATGTTAGCCAATGTCTTAACGTCTCAATTTTCTTTCTCCTGCAGATGCTCTTGTATCAGAGCACACTATTCTTCAGGTTCCCAGTTGAGGTAGTATGGATTGTCTTTAGTCTTTTGTGTTGTCAGACAAAACATACATCACAGCACATCTCTGGTGAGGATTCTGGAAAATAAAACACTACTTTGGAAATGTTTTCCTTTTACTGACGTTTTCTTTCCAGCTGTAAAATAGAGCTGGAGACATTAAGCAGATTCGCTTCCTTTTATAAACTTGAAGCCTAAACCTCTTCAAGTGCAATGAATGACAACATATTACAGTTGGAATTCACTGGGACCACAAAGCCAAATGGGGCCCCAGGGCTTTGTAAATGCAGAAGCTCTAATGGAACAAATTCTTCTTGCACAGCAAAGATCTTGGTCTGGTCTTTTGAAGACACATCTGAAGATCTCTTTTTTTAATATGTGCTGAAATTCTAGCTCATTTCTAACAAACAAAATCCTTATTTTCAAGTCTGATGGCACTAGCTGAGCCTCTTAGACCTAGGCAACATCAGACGCTCAGACTTCCATCCTGTGCTTATTTCTTTCATTCGCTGGTCCTAGGAAATAGCACCTACCCTGTTTGGAATGGGACTTGGTATGCATCACAGGTATCATAAAAGCTTGCTAATATCACCTCAAGTGTCTGTGGAATCTGGTGACAATGTGCCCAGGCCAACACAACGTGAACAATCTGGCAGACCTAGAAACTCTCCATATAAGAGACAGTTTGTCATCTTCTGTACATGAACGAGTAAAGAATAACCAACACTTAAATATAAGGCCTAGAAATTTATTTTTTAACCAAAAGTGTATATTTGAATTATTAAGTTCTGATCTTTGTAGTGAGAATAACAATTATTTTCTTTTATGTAAAATTTAAAAGAAGAAGTTCATAATCAAGAAGAAAAATCATTTTCAAATTGTAATTCTAAGTAACCAGCAAATGAGATTTTTATTTGAGAGGTGACAAAATTTTAAATGAGGGACAAGAATATGAAAGGAAGATTTTAAAAACGCTAATCAAGGAATTGGTGAAATCAGGCAATATAAATTTAGGATTATGCCGACTATTAGTTTTTTCTTTAGAAACTCAGAGAACTAATAGAGACAAATAGGTCTCTCTAGTAATCAGGGATGCAGTTCATATTACTCTGAAAAATCATAAGCTGTGAATAAGGCTTTAGATAACACATATTTGATTGGAATGATCAAATAAGATGAGTTCTGAGGTGCTATTCCAATTATTATATTTTAAAATCTTACATTGTAGTGGTTTTGATATATTAGGTGTCTAATGTTTATTGAATTAATGACACTTCCACTATGTAATTTTAAAAACAGTTGAGAAATTTCCAAAGCAATCTTTCCTTTGATAGTTTGGGATGCTGACTGAAGAGTAGGAGGTGTCTCTGTTAAATTACGGTGGTTTTAAAATTAAAGGAAAGCAATATTGGAGGTCTTAGAGGAGTGACCTAGTTTATTTTTTTTCCCAAAGATGTTGAAAATTATAAATTAGTTTACTATCTTAATGGGGGTTGAGAATACATGTGCTCTCAATTAAAAGTTCAGTTAGTTGTGGTACATGCTATTAGGCTACATAATTAAGAATGATGGATGGATGGATGGGGGGATGGATGGATGGGTTGCTGTTTGCACCTAAGAGAGAATCATGTTAGCCATTTCTACAAATAGTACATCCTTTTGCTGAAGCACACGTTTTCTGTGGCTTTAAGCATGCTTGACCAAATTTCAATCGCAGTTCTGTTAGCAACTTTTCTCCAATTGTAGGAATGAACTTCTCTGTGCCTTGGTTGACTTATAAACAACATGAAATGGTAATATCAGATGGCACCTTCTGACTATTAAAACCCAGAAATAGCCTCCATGATGGGATGGTCCAAAAGATTCAATCAAGTAAATGTTTTGGTTATGTTATCACAAGTTTAGTGAAAAAAATAATTTTACTATTTTTTCTAGTTACTGTATGGAAAAATAGAAACAAGTTTTTGTTTATTGCACATGTAGGAAATAGATTAATATCAAAGTGAGATAATCTTGTGTGTTAAAACGCAGTTACTTTCTAAGCAATCTTACTAGGATGATAACTTCTGCTGTTTGAGACTAGTAGATGTATGGAAGCTGGGAGCTAATAACTTTATAAACTAATATGCATTTTATTGTGTTTATATAGGTATATATAGATACATATATATACACACACATCTCTCTCTGTCTCTCTCCCTCTCTGTCTATATATATGTGTGTATATATACAAGTATATCTCCCATTGTTTTCATTCCTTACAGTGAAATTTTTTACTGATGCATGTATATGATAACTTATTCCTTTTCTCAGTATAAAATTAGGCAGTAGTTGCAATTAGTTAAAAGGTCTGTCTATACCAGAATTTTATAATTAAGGAATAATGATATCAATATACAGCATATTTATGCCAGAGTTTCAGTATATTTTTACAAAATATCTACATATATAGTTTCATTTTATATTTGGCTTTGAGCTGGATGAATTATTCTACTTCATTTGCATATTCGCATAGTAAATTTGTAAAACCACTAGAGGAACAATAGTGAAATTTGGCATCACATTTTACATCAATTTTGAATATGAATTTAATGTCAAGATGTGGCTTTAGGTGAACGAAAAGAAACTTTGTGATCTAAAATGTGTTTCAAAATTTTGATAAAGAATATAAGTAGTAAACAGAATAACAGTCCTCCAAAAATGCCTGTGCCCTAAACCCCAGAACTTTTGAAAATGTTGTGCTACATGGCAAAGAACTGAGGATGCAGGTGGAATTAAGATTGCTAATCAGATGACCTTAAACTAAGAACAGTATCCTGGATTGTGCAGGTGAGCCCAATGTAATCAGAAGTGTCATTAAACATGGAAAAGGGAAAAAAGATTAGAGAAGGTAGATGTGACTATGGGAGAGGACAGAATGATGCACTGTGAGAAGTATTTGACCCTCCATTGCTAGCTAAGGACCTATTTGCTTTTCCTAGTAATTTTGTCTTATACATAAAATTATGTTTCGTTTGTTTTTGAACTGTGTGGAAGTCTAATCACATTGTTTGCATTATCTTATTTCTCATTTATCTTTTTTAGCATTGTATTTGCAAGATCCTTAGCAGTTGTGGCATAGAGCAGAAATTTAGTCATTTTCATTGCTCTATAGTATCTTCTGAATGAATACACCATAGTGTATTTATGGACCCTCTCTCTAGATATAGATATAGATAGAAGTGATGGTGTATGTATGCGCGCGCGTGTGTGTGTGTGTCTATGTGTAGATTTCTTCCTGTAGATTAGTGTCTTTTATATGTTTTGTATATTTGCCATTATGTCCTAAAAGTTGTCCCTGCTCCATTATTTCTCTCCTGTCATTCTGGGACACCAACTAAAAATCCTCTCACTGTAATTTTCTGCCTGTTATCTTCTCTGATCCAAGATCAGGGTACCACAATGGTCAGGTTCTGGTGAGGGCCTGCTTCTCATTGTATCCTCACATGGCTAAGAGAGAGATCATTTCTCTCGCATCTCTTCTCATAAGTTCACTAATTTCATTCATGAAGGCTCCACCTAATTACCTCCATAAAGCTCCATCTTCAAATACTAATCACATTAGTGATTAGGCTTCAGTATATGAATTTTGGGCATCACAGTCATTCAGTCTATAGTAAGAAGTATTCCTTCTGCCTCTAGCTCCTTGAAAAGATGGTACAGAATTGGCATATTTTTTCTTTAAATGTTTGGCAGAATTCACCAGTGAACCTACTTGTGCCTAGTGCTTTCTGTTTTTGAAGGGTCTTAATTATTACTCAATGTATTCAGCAGATAAAGACCTATTCAGATTGTCTATTTTTTCTTGTGTGAGTTTTGGCAGATGATATCTTTCAAGAAATTGGTTCATTTCATCTAGGTTATCAAAATTGTAGGCACAGAGTTGATCATAATATTCCTTTATTGTACTTTTAATGCTCATGGGTTCTACGCTGAGGTCCTGTCTTTCATTTGTTATATTAGTTATTTGTGTCTTCTCTCTTTTATTGTTAGTTAGCCTGGCTAGAGGTTTAAAATTTCATTGATCTTTTCAAAGAACCAGATTTTGGATTTGTTTATTTTCTCTATTGATTTCTCTTTTTCATTTCATTGATTTCTACACTAATGGTTATTATTTGTTTTATTCTTCGTATTGTGGGTTTAATCTGCTCTTATTTTCTAGTTTCCTAAGGTGAAAGTTTAATTGATTTTAGATTTTTTTTCCTAGTGATACCATTTTTCAAATGATATAAATTTCCTTCTAGGCACTGATTTCATTGCATCCCACAAATTTTGATAAGTTTTATTTCCATTTTGATTTAGTTCAATATATTTTAAAATTTATTTTGACATTTATTTTTCAACCCATGTGTTATTTACAAGTATGTTGTTTAATTGCATGTATTTTATGATTTTTCATGTATCTTTCTGTTATTAATTTCTATTTTAATCCACTGTGATCTCAGACCAGACACTGTTTGATTTCTACTACTTCAAATTGTTTAGGTATATCATAGGGCCTAGAATGTGGTCTATCTTAGTGAATGTCCCATGTGACCTTGGTAAGAATGTATAATGGATGTGTAATGTGTAATGGAATATGTAATGTGTAATGTGAATGTATAACGTTGTTGGATGAAGTAGCCTCAAGATGTCAATTATATCCGGTTGATTGATAGTGCTGTTGGGTTCAACTATGCCCTTACTGATTTCCTGCCTGCTGGATGAAAGGGTGTTAAAGTCTTCAGTAATTACAGTAGATTAATTTATTGCTCCTTGCAGTTCTATCAATTTTGACTCATTTATTTTGACTCTCTATTTTAGCTGCTTATACATTAAGAATTGCTATGTCTTCTTGGAGTATTGACCCTTTTACAATTATGTAATGCCCCGCTTTATCATTCATAACTTTCCTTAGTCTAAAATCTGCTGTGTGAAATTAATATAGCTCCTCCCACTTTTTTCTGATTAGTGTTATCATGACATAACTTTATCAATCTCTTTATTTTTCATCTATATGTGTCTTTATATTTAACATAGATTTTTTACTG
>NW_016823292.1:23489-32061 GCF_001698545.2 Rhinopithecus bieti | reverse complement strand
CCTAGATTTTCTTCTAGGGTTTTTATGGTATTAGGTCTAACATTTATGGACAACACATTCCCTCAACTTTTGTTTTACTGAGAATGTCTTTATTTCTTCTTCATTTTTGAGTAGTTTTTCAGGGTGCAGCATTATTGATTGGTGTTTTTTTTTTTTTTTTTTTCTCTCAACACTTTAATTATTTTAGTCCATTCTCTTTTGCTTGTATGGTTCAAGGAAGTCAGATGCAATTCTTATCTTTGTTCCTCCATAGGCAAGGTGGGTTGTTTTTCGTTTTTTTGTTTTTTTTCCACCTCCCCCAACTTTTTTCAAGATTTTTTTTTATTATTGATTTTCTGTAATTTCAATGTAACATGCCTTGGCATAATTTTATGTTTTTGGCATTCATCCTGCTTGGTATTCTCTGAGATTCCTGGGTTTGTGGTTTAGTGTCTGACATTTATTTGGGATAATTCTCAGTCATTATTGCTTCCTGTATTACTTAACTATCTTTCTTTTTAATTCTCCTTCTGTTATTCTCATTACACATTATACATTTTGTAGTTGTCGTACAGTTTTTACCTATTATGTTTAATGTTTTCGGTCTTTTTTTTCTCTTTGCTTTTAGTCTTGGACATTTGTATTGTCATATCTTCAGGCACAGAAATTCTTTCCTCAGCCATGTCCATTCTACTCATGAGTCCATCAAAGGCATTCTTCATTTCCTTTAGTGTTTTTGATCTCCAACATTTCTTTTTGATCCCTTCTTAGAATTTCCATTTCTCTGCTTTCGGAATCCATTTGTTCTTACATGTTTTCTACTTTTCCATGAAAACCCTTAGTGCATTATTCATAGAAATTTTTTTTAAGTGCTGGTCTGACAATTCCAATATTCTTGCCATATGTGACTCTGGCTCTAATGCTTGTTCAGTCTCTTCAAACCGTTCTTTTGCCTTTTTGCGTGCCTCATAATTTTTTGTTGAAAGACAGTCATTATGTACTGGTAAAAGAAACTGCAGTACATTGTCCTTTAATAATATATTGGTAAGGGGCATGTGTGTGTGTGCCTGTGTGTGTGTGTCTGTGTGTATTGAGTGGGGGGTAAGGTGAAATGTTCTATAATCCTATCATTAGGTCTCAGTCTTTTCCAGGTACTGTGCCCCTTAACTGTGAACTTACCAGGGCTTCTCATTTCCTTCTTAGAGACAGGATGATTGGAGGGGCTGGAGTCGGGTATTTCTCTTCACTGATGTAGAAGGCTATAGGGAACTAGAATTGGTTAATATAGCCCCAGAAGGTTCTGGTAATATAGTTTTCCTGAGGGCAGGCCTTAATAAGAAGAGAGAGCTCTGGCATATTCAGAATGGTTTCTTTTTTTTAAAATCCCTGCTGTAAGCACAAGAGGATTTTTCTCCAATATTCACTATGAGGACACAGTAGAGATCCTGGAGGTAAAATTCACGAAAGTGTGAAGGCCCCCCTATGACTGGGTCATCCTGGGGTTTTTATCTATCAGACTTGTCTATGCGGAGCCTCCAGCAATTCATTCATTAGAGTTCAGGTTTTCCTACCCTAGTACTGGTTCCTGCAGAGGCTTTTGCTCACAGGTTTCTGTTCTGCTAAGTTGTGATTTTCTGTGTCCACCTACCTGTCTCTCCCATTTACACAGCAGTGGTTTACCCTTTGATCTCACTTTTCATGTGGTTCTAAGAAAAGTTGTTTATTTTTCAGTTTGCTCAACCTTTTACCTGTTAGGACATAGTGAAGATGTCTAAGCCCCTTATATACTGGACCTGGAACCAGTACTGGACACTAATTTTGTTATAAAATATTTGTGAAAAGTCTGTGAAGTATAATGGTGATTCTCTAAGAGGAACTTTGTTTTTTTCTGCCAGGAGCATCTAAGATCATTTTATCCAAGCTGTCAGAGCTCCAGATTACCAATGGCAAATCTAGCTTACCATTATCATTAGGGAGTAGGACTTTGGTATTTCAGTTTTCAATGAAAGGGTTAACAGAGTCCCTATATTAGGAAGGCCTTGGACTTTTTTTTCTTTAGCCCGGTGAGGCTAAACAAAACTGTAGCTTTGTTTCCCGGCTGTTTCTTCCAGATCAGGAAACGCGTTCAGAGCAAAAGTAGTTTTGTGAGCTCGGTTTACCTTTCTGGGTTTTTGCTTTCTTTTAGATTTTCTTGACTATCATGCTATCTTGTTGATGTTTTGAAGAAGGCATTTAAAAACTTTTTTAGTTGTTCAGAATGTGAGAATTGGTCATTATCACCACGTTTGCCATTTGTAGAAGTGTAAGTCTCAATTTTTAAAGCACTGGCTTTGAAAGTATATTTCAATAAACAGTTCTTTGAGATACAAACACAATTTTAGATAAAGCCCTCACCACAGTCTGGTGAGGCACTATCAAGAGTAAGGTTTCAGTGGGCTGACCTCATTATCTCATCATGGGTTTATAAGGGAAAATAACATGTCTTATTAATCATCTTCTCAATTTAAGGCATGAAAATATTGGCCCTGAAAAAGGAATCTAAGGAAAAGGTAGTGATAATTTTCACAGGACATTATTGCCTAAACTTTTCAAACCATTTGGGTTCTAATGTCTACTTGCATGTCTACGGTATAGATATAAGTAATTCTTTTCTGAAAGCAACTTGACGTCAGCAGAGAAAACAGAAAATATGAGTTGAAGATCTCTTCCCTTACGCATGGCACAAGACATGCTCTTGTGATTTTTTCCAGAAGTTTGGAGAAACATTTAATCTGGACCTTTCTCAAATTGATTCTTTAATTTGAGCACACTAGTTTCAAAGTTAAGAAGAAATATATAGGTGGTCATTTTTCTTTAAGAGGAATTAAATCCTGTTTATATGGTTGAAAATCAAAGGTGTGTTTTGTTTTTAACCTAGAAATCTGAATAATGTTAGAAAATACCAGATGAATTAACTGAAATTAAACTCAGATGTTCAGTGACCGAATAATAAGCAATCAGAAATAAAACAGGATTTTAATTTATCCTAAATGTTCAGACATGTCATTTTTAAATGCCGTTTTAAAACCTAAGCTATTTGATAGCAATTGAGTTCTAATTGCTCAAAAGTATGTTCCAACACAGCCATTAAAGAAATCAATGATTGCCTGAGGTAGATAGATATAATTTAAATCTATACAAATTAGTTACCATTGATCCAGTTGACAGTAGATTTTAATTCTCCTTGTTTATTGGCCAAAGGGAGTTTACATAAATTTATAATCATGACTCATGATGTGCACCAATTGCTTTTTAAAACAAATGACATTGATTAATATTGTCAAAGAAGCATTACTGTTTTACATTTATATAAGTGAATGCACTAGGACTTATAAGGCAAAAATAGTATCTTGATGGTTAATCATTATAAAGATTGCTTATCAACCTAAACTTTGCATTTAGCATGGCATATAGTGATTTTTAAAGGAATGTTCCATCAATTTTCATACTGATTTTTTTGTTGTTCAATCTGGATTTCTTTATTCATTCATGAAGTTTCTTTCTGTATGTAATTCATTTTTCATTAAGGTCATCACAAGTGAATATTGAAAAGTAGTTAAAACAACTTTTACAATTGATGATAACTAGGGAGGTGATAAAGCATGATTTCTGGAAGTTACATGTGTATTATTTTCTAACTCTTTTCCTGGATCTAGTATCAAACGCTACAATATTGCTCTATCACTGAAACTTGGAGTAACTCCCAATGATGACCTTGGAACCCACTGGGTAAGGATAAAACTTAAGCAAAAGTAAGTTCCTCTCTCCATCTGGGGTAGGAGTTCTTAACACAAGAACTGGATGGTATTATGGAATAATGAGTACACCATGGCTTAGGACTTGGAGAGAACAGATTCATATTTCACCTCAATACTTAACAGCTGGGTGAAGTAGTCTTGCTTTCCTTATCTATAGTATGGGATCCCTATTATTTCTGCCTCACAGAGCGATTAAGAGGACTGAAGTAAAATGTAATGAAAGAAGCTTTTCATCTGATTGGGAAATTAAGCATATGACCTAGTAACTATTTATAATATAAGACCAAATGAAATAAGTAAAACAGAAATCAAACCAAAGTGCTGTAGGAATACTGTTATGGGAATGGTTAATGTAGTATATAGGGCTAATTAACTTTTAAGAATTTGGAAAAAGAATGAGGTGAGAAATGATGTTTTACTGGTAGAACCTGATCATTTTTCATAATCAATATAACTGTGCCCTGATTTCAATTTTATCTAAGATAGCTGGTTTCAGTGTGGGAGTCAGGCTTGTTCAATTTTGATGGCAGCTGGATGGATTTTCACTTGTTTCAGCACCTTTCCTCTGTACATTCAAGATAATTTGTCCATCTTACCTACACAAAACTCATTTGCATGTCTGATGAAAGCATTAAGGGCATACTAAGCCTTAAATTTGCCAAGAGCTTTTAATCATTTTTCCCTCTGTAAAAAGAGTAACTAGAAAGTATATCTAAGGAAAGATAAATGCATTTGATGAACTTAACTTCCATTTCTCTAATCACAAATGTCATAATGATTTTCTGCTAGTAATCAACACAATATGAGTTTTATGCCGCTTTTCTCACCACAATTTTTAGATGTCTAATGTTCCAGAAAGGCACAAAGCATTTAAACTTTGCCTATAGCTAAAGTAGTTTTAAAAATGTGTGTATAGAGACAAGGTCTGGCACTAATGTTTTAAAAAATGGGGTAAGATAATATAATGAAATTTGAAGGAGAGATGGCATTCAAGAAAGGAATTAGGTAAAGAAGTAATACAAATTAGTTATCAAAGATCAGGTCAATACTCAAAACATTTAAAAATCTTTCTTGTTTATTAGCCAAAGGCAGTTCTCATAATTTGTGATGTACAATAATTGATTTTAAAAAATAACATTGATTAATATTGTCGAAAATTGTCACCATTTCATAGTGTAGGCATTTGTATTTTAAAGGTAAAACAGTATTTTGATATTTATTTTTATAATTAAATTACTCTAAACCCCTGACCTTTATATTTTACCATAGTGCATAATATATGTATTCATAGACACTACTGATTACAAATAATATAGAGGGTAGGGGCTGTCAGCAAAGTAGTTAAAACTATTGCATAGCTTAAAGAACACAACTTGTAAGTAATAACCAGTTCAATTTGCCAATTGGTTATTTCAGGATGAGTCTCAATCACTCTCACTGCCCTTTTTAGTATTTGTGTAACGAGTTTAATACTATCAGGTTGTTATGAGGCAAAAAGGAGGTAATGCATTAAAAAAGCTAGATGAGATAAATAAAGCATAACAGATAAGATCAGCATGACTACATTGAGGATCCAAAAGGAAAATAGTGTACCTTTTGCAGAGAAGCAACTCAACCTCCATTATCTGCCACTTGAACTGCAGTAATTGCCTCTCTCTTCTGCTTTTGTCAAGATGCATTTATTCTTCACATAACGTAAACCAGATTCTGTCTCTCCTGCTTAAGCCTTCCATTGTGTTTAAGTCTTAATTCAAACGCCTCCACTCTAGTTTCCAAAGTCCTAAGTTATCTGCCCTACATAAACCTTTGATCTCACCCAGACTTTTCCCTCTTGCTCACTGTGCTTTAGTAAAACTGGCTTTTTATTCTATTTTGTTCCTATAAAAGATCAAGGTCATTCTGACCTTTGGGGTTTTGCATTAGTGTATTCCTCTGTTTGGAATGTTTTTCCCTGGAGATCCTAGCTGGTTGCTTTTTGTAATTTAGAACTGACATATTCCTAGAGGTGCTTTCCAGGACCATCTATTTTGAAATAGCCACCCAGTAACAATGAAATTACCCCCATTTAATTATTTCAACAGCAAATATGGCTAATTTGGTATTTCCTTAATTCCTTGTTTATGGATATATTATTTGATTTTTCTTCATCCACTAAAATGTAAGCTCCATGAGAGAAGGAACTTTATCTTGTTCACCAATGTGACCGCAGAACCATAATAATATTTGGTACATAGGAGATACTCAATAAATATTTGTTTAATTAATAAATGAATGTTGAATGGATAAAATATTGTTGTAAAGGTTCATCTCTAGAATTGGCCAAATTTAGAGAGTACAAAGGTTTAATAGGTATAAGGTGATGAGAATCTGGAGCATTGGTTCTTAATCCTTTAAGAAACTGATGACAGCTAATGCTCTTTTATACATTCATGTAGGTATATACAAAATTAGGCATACTTTCTGTGGATTTTCAGATTGTCTATCACCTCCCAATGACTCCATGGACCCTTGAATAAAAACCCCAAGTCTATACTCTACTCCAGGTAGAGGAGACAGAAAGTGAAAGAAAAATTTAAGGGGCATTTTAAGGAAAAAAATAGCATTTACATTACTAATTTGAGGGACAGTGAGAAGAATGCTGCCATTAAGATGTTGAATTGAGAAACGTAGCTGCTAAGAGGACACTTTTAAATTTTGTGACCCATTGGCAATTAGAACCAGAGAACTGCAATCCTGGTGGAAATCTGGACTAGGGAGGCAGATTTAGGTAGTTGGTAGAAAATAATTACTGAGATCATGACATTTTTGGTTTTCAAAGGGGTTGGTGTATAAAGAAACACATATTTAGGGAATGAGAAAAGAAGAGCTATGTCAAAATAAAAATAGAACTCTGAAAAGTAGGATGAAATTAGGATAATATACTATCACAAAAGTGAAAGACCAGGGAACATAAGCATTGTTATAGATTAGTTAGTGCTCAAGTCAAAACTTGGGCACTTGTGGACTGAACTGAAGGGTGGGCAGGGCAACGACTGGCCTCATTGATCAGTAGATCTGAAGGCAATGTCCCAGACGGGCTACAAAGCAGAAATAAGTGGAAAGTTTGGGAGGCATGATGGCTCCAAGGAGTTTTTGGATAATAGAGTGAAGGAGAAAACTGAAGATCTGGGCTGAGAGGCCAATTCAAGGCATAGGAGGGTAAGCACATTTAACAAGTAAAAGCCAATAGGAGTCAGGCATATAGAAGGAAAAACAACTCGGCTACAGAACACAAATTTTGATAGAAACCTGATTCTAACCGACCTTCTACTTTTAGCCTCTTTTCTTTTGGTTGGTCTTATGATATCAAACATTGAAGAATAATCAGAATTCTGGGAGCTCCATGATACTGGGTACAGAAATAAGGGAGCTTCCAACTTGGAAAAACAAGATGGCCTTCAAGAAAGTAGGTTTCATGTAGTATAAGATGGAAAATTATAGATATGTGTCCCTACAATGGCCCTTTCTAGTGCTATTGCTATACAAAAGAATGAGGCAAGAATCTTCTAGAAATGGTGGCCCAGGTAATTAAAATTAATCTGACAACTGAAAACAACAAATAATACAGGCGAAAATATTGAAAATATCTTTTAAAGGCCAAAATATCTGATTGAAGTGAAGAATAGTGGTCTGAAGACATGAACCTTTAGTGTCTTTTATTCCTCTTTGGACAGCAACAATTAGAAAATAATTTTAATTAAATAATCTAATTTAAAAAATGTTATATAAGATGATATCCAAATAGCCAATAAACGTATGGCCTAGGATCCAAACTCATTTAGTCATCAGTAAAATGCAAATTAAAATATGAGATTCTATCACACTACTAGAATATCTAATATCAAAATTATTGGCAACATAAAATGTTAAAAAATTATGAAAAATATAGAATTCTCATATATTAGTATTTGTCACTTTTAGCATGAAAATATTTTAGCATGATTACCTAGCAATCCCTCTTAAAAACTATCCCTACAGAAATACATGCGCATACCTACAAGTGCACACATACATGAATATTCATGCACATTATTTATTATAGTCAATTACTGAAAATAATGAAAATATTAATCAGTAATAGAATGGATAAAAAATAAATTTTCCATGTTTATTTGATGGAATACTATACAGTAATGAAAAGGAGAACTACAGACACATGCAAGAACATAGATGAAACATTTATAATGTTGAATGTAAGAAGGCAGATTTACAAAATTACATGGTGTATAATTCTATGAATATAAATTTGAAGCACAAGAAAATCTAAAGTTGTATTTTATTTGGTAAAAGTGTGAAGAAAATAAGAAAGCAATTATTATGGCAATCAAGAGAGTGGTTACCTGTGAGTTCGGTAGAGTGATATTTGGGCATAGAGAAACACCTGGGTAGTGGTAATGTTCCAAATCTGGAGAAAAGAATGGTTTCATTTGTCCGTGCTTTGCTTTGTGTTATGTAATTGAGCTACACATTTTTGTGCAGTATTTTGCATGTGTTAAATTTATAATAATAAAGTTTTTTGAGGCAAGCTTGAGGAAATGTTATCATATGTAAGAAGAGTGTAGAAAAATTATCTTGAGTGACCAGCATCCTTTCGTCCCTTACTTTTAGTAAAACATAAAATTTAAAAATTTTTAAAATTAAAATTTAGTGAAAACTAAAATAGTGAAAACTAAAATCTATTTCCAGAACTACCAAATAGAGCTTGAGAACAAGTAGAAATCATAGAAGTTTGAATATTTCTATTTTACAGATGATAA
>NW_016823292.1:10130-20723 GCF_001698545.2 Rhinopithecus bieti | reverse complement strand
GGGGGGGGGGGGGGGGAATCCACATAACGTTAGGGTTCTAAAATAAAGAATGCAATTCTCCTTTATGGAGACATCCCTAATAGGAGGGTAGGTTCAAAACTGCATTTTCATCTTCACTTTTTTCTACATCTGAACTCTATCTTTTCTTCTTTTTGGAAAACCCACTTTTATATATCTACACAGATATATATATATACATATTGTTTTCTATTGATTCCAAGTGATGTAAATATTCATCATCCATACACTAGAGTAGAAATATCTGTATTTCCTTACATATTCATTCTTACTCTCCTATAGAAGTTTAATCTCTTAACCAAAGATCCTAAAGATTCTTACTTATTTGGTGCAGATATAATGTTGATAAAAATTCCCAAACTATTTAAAACTGTTTGAAAAGATAAACACTAAAGAAATGTTCATCATCAGTATTTTCAGGACATATAAGCATCATAATTTTTCAGCTCTTTTAAGTCATGTCACTTTTCATTCAGTTTGGATGTTAGGATGTTTGGATGTTAGGAGGATGGTGGCCCTGACTCACAATCAGATATAAATTGATAAAGTTAGACGTTGGAAATCATAGCAATAGTACTGCTTGTTGTAGACAAGCAGATGCTGTATTTTAGGGAAAATTAAAGCCAAATTAAAGTTCCTACTGGAGATACAATGGTGAGCAAAACCAGACATGACTCCAATCCTCCAGGGTAGAGCTGCTAGATAATCGATGAAGTTCTCTGCTAGATAGAATGAGGAAACAGAAGGGGTTTGCTTAAGGGCACCCATGCATTTAATTGCAGATGTTCACAGAAGCTATGCAAGACCTAGGGTACTTCCATATTCTGTAAAGGCTTTATTGAAATACTGTAACATTCACCTATTTTGAGTACTGTTAAATAAATTGTAGCATATTTACAGAGTTGTGCAACCATCACCACAATCCAATTTTGAAATATTTTCATCACCCTAAAAAGAAACATCATGCCTATTTACAGTCACTCCTATTTCCACTCCTATTCTATCTCTCTGTATTTTCCATTTAAGGACATTTAATGCAAGTGGAGTCATATCATATGTGGTCTTGATCTCTGGCTTCTTCCACTTAGCATAATGTTTTTGAGATTTATCCATGCAGCATATATCAGTACTTTATCCTTTTTTATTGCCCAATAGTATTTCATTTGTAAGGGTTTCCATTGTTAATGTACATTGGAAGTTTTTTAAATGCAGAAATGTCAAAATGTGATTACAAAAATCGTAGTATAATTTAGATGTTTTATTATAACAAATTAATATCTTAGCATAGAAAGATGCAATGACTTTATGTCTATATGGATAACCATACTTTATTTTACATCAAAAATCTAAACTTAAGGCCCAACCCTCCCATCTCCTGCATACACATACTATTATGTCCTGATTAGTTAACATTTAGTAATCATTATTGGGGCCTTATAAATGGTATGAATGCTTTATAGAGTTTATTGCATTTTATCTTCACAACAACCTTGTGGAATAAGTTCTATTCACTCTGGAATCAGACAGCCAGGGTCCAATGTCAGCCACTGACCAAGTGATCTTGGGCAAGGCACTTTAGTATCAGTGTTTCAGTATCCACTATTAAAAATGAGAATTAAAATAAGATCTAAGAAAGGGTTTATTACAAATATCAAATTATACATATATAAGAATTCTTTGCACATAAAAGTACAATTTTAGTGTCAGCTACTATTATTAATAGAAAAGTAAATTGATGCTCAGAGATAAATAACTTTGTCCTGGGTGACACTGTAAGCAAATACTATGGCAACATGACTACAGACACCAACAACTTCCTATATAATGAAGGAAAACCTAGTGTCAAGATCTAGGAGAAAGAATTTAAATCCATGATTTTTTCCCTTAGGCTGGATAACAAGCCACTTCTCAAATACTGAATATGCACAGTATAACTGGCATTGAGTCCACAGGGTTACTGATACAATAAATACAACCACATATGCTTAAATTTGAGGAGGACTGAATTGACAGTACTGGATTCTGGTTATATCATTGTGATTATTTAAAGCTATTGTATACTAAAGGAACTTGAATCTGTGGAAGTAATCTTACAGATTTTTACCTGTGAAGTGGTAAATGCTGAACTACCTAATGGTACAGAATTCTGCATTAGATTTCTACCTGCAGTTGTAACTGACTGCAAATACCTTTTATGACCACTGCAGTTTGCTCAGAGTTCTCTAGAGTAATTCAGAAAAATGTTATTAGGAAATATTTTATGAATGGCCATATATTTATTAATCTGTGCATACCTAAGCAAAAAAAGACTCATTTCGACACTAGTAATCCCATTTCCAAGGAGAAATACTCTTCTATGTAAAAATCAATGAAGGAGTTATTAAATAGCTTTGCCCTATTACTGTTTTTTTGGAAGGTGGATAATGACAATTATTTAAAAAATATTTTAAGTTCCAAGTTTAGTGAGAGATATTTGGCATGAAAAGGCCAATCACTGATTTATTTTCTTTTTTCTAATTAACAAATTTTATTCTTTAGAGTAGTTTTAGGTTCACAGCAGAATTGAGTGTAAAGTACAGAATTCCCATATACCCTCTGTTCCTACCAATTTACTTCTTATTAGACAACTTTGTCCCTGAAACTGATGAAAATTGGTATCTTTTCCCTAAATTATTGTTTTTAAAACGTGTAATTGTATTCATTGACTTCGTTGCAATTTTCCTATATGCCCGCACATTTTTGAATTTTAAAGGAAGTGTAATTATTTCTTGAATAAAATTATTATCGTGGGATCCTGAATTGTTAATGCTTATGCTCTTAGTTCAGCCATGAGTCATTTACCTAGTTTAATTAAAAACATGTATTAGGCCAGGCGCGGTGGCTCACGCCTGTAATCCCGGCACTTTAGGAGGCCAAGGTGGGCGGATCACCTGAGGTCGGGAGTTCGAGACCAGGTTGACCAACATGGAGAAACCCCATCACTACTAAAAATACAAAATTAGCTGGGCATTGTGGCACACGCCTGTAATCCCAGCTACTTGGGAGGCAGATGCAGGATAATCGCTTGAACCCGGGAGGCGGAGGTTGCAGTGAGACGAGATCGCGCCATTGCACTGCAGCCTGGGCAACAAGAGTGAAACTCCGTCTCAAAAAAAAAAGGCCAACAACAAAAAAACAAACAAAAACAAACAAACAAAAAAACCCCATGTATTAAATTGGATTGTGCAATACTTTTATGTTGAAGTTAATCAGAATTCTTGTTCATATTGTGGTGAAATAGAAGGTTCTTTACAATTTTCAAAAGCTCTCAAAAGTCTTGAAATCATCTCTTGAAAAGGAAGACCTGAAACTTATGACTTTGTGAAGGAGAGAGTTTAACCTTTTATTTACTACATAAAGATGTAGGCTCCCCTAGTACAGTAAAACATCTAGAAACAAACATACAAGAAAACATTGGGGAAACTCTCCAGGACATTGGACTGGGCAAAACTTTCTTAAATCATACCCCACAAGCACAGGCAACCAAAGCAAAAATGGACAAACGGAATTATATCAAGTTAAAAAGCTTCTGCACAGCAAAGGAAACAATCAACAAAGAGAAGAGACAACCCACAGAATGAGAAAAATATCTTCAAACTACCCATCTGACAAGGGATTAATAACCAGAAGATATAAAGAGCTCCAACCACTCTATAGGAAAAAATCTAATAATTCAATCTAAAATTGGGCAAAAGATCTGAACAGACATTTCTCAAAAGAAAACATACAAATAGTAAACAGGCATATGAAAAGAGAAATGTGAATAAAAACTACAATGAGATATCATCTCACCCCAGTTAAAATGGCTTATATTATAAAAGACAGAAAATAAAAAATGCTGGCAAGGATGCAGAAAAAGGGAACTCTCGTACACTGTTGGAGGGAATGTAAATTAGTACAACCACTATGGCAAACAGTATGGAGGTTCCTCAAAAAACTAAAGAGAGCTACCATATGATCCAGCAATCCCACTGCTGGGTATATACCCCAAAGAAAATATATCAGTATATTGAAGAGATATCTGCATTCCCATGTTTGTTGGAGCACTATTCACAGTAGCCAAGGTTTGGAAGCAACCTAAGTGTCCATCAACAGATGAATGGATAAAGAAAATGTGGTATATATACACAAGAAAGTACTATTCAGCCATAAAAAAGAATGAGATCCTGTCATTTACAATAACGTGAATGGAACAGGAGATCATTATGCTAAGTGAAATAAGCCAGGCACAGAAAGAAAAACATCGCATGTTCGATCCTATTTGTGGGATCTAAATTCAAAACAATTGAACTCATGGAGATAGGGAGTAGAAGGATGGTTACCTGAGGCCAAGAAAGGGAGTGGAGGTTGCAGGGGAAGTGGGGATGATTAATGGGTACAAAGTAATAGAAAGAACACTGAATAAAATAAACTATTTGACAGCACAACAGGGTGACTATATAGTCAGTAATAATTTACTTGTGTATTTTAAAATAAATAAAAGAGTATAATTGTATTGTTTGTAACACAAAGGATAAGTGCTTGATGAGATAGATACCCCCTTCTCCATGATGTAATTATTACACATCGCATGACTGTATCAAAACATCTCATGTATACCTACTATCTACCCACAAAAACTAAAATTAAAAAAAGAAATCTAGAAACAAAGAGAAGGCACTTCATTTTTATTTTGTCTTCTGTACTATTTTTTGCTTAAAAGGGTATTCTCTCTTGGAAAATTTTAACCAGACTGCTATGGCTCTTATGGGTTAAATAAACAAATCAGTATTTAAACATTTCTTTGTAATTAAAGAAAAACAAATTCAGGAGAAAATGAAAGAACTATGTTAATCATGAATAAAATAATTTTATCTGGTAAAATCATGTTGTTTCTAAGAAAAATTTTTAAAAAGGAAAAAAAATAGATATTATTATCACATTAGAGTGAGGAACCAAAGGGAAATAAATGTGTGCTAGTGTACTTGTCTTTTTTAGAGTCAATATATATGCAGATACAGTTTAAAATATCAATAGTGGTAAACAAATATATGAATGCACCTTAATTCACAATGTTAAGGTAAATTAGAATGTTTAAATTTTAAGCCAAGAGAAGAAATCCAGCCAATGGAAAGCAGGAAGGAGGGAAAAAAGGAGTAAAACAAGTACATGAAAAAACATAAAACAGGGAAAAGAAACGTATTCTAGCATATACAATACAAATGTAAATATTTAAAAGTAACTGATTCAACGGATCTATAGAGGAAATACTTAATATGAAAGGTTATGAACTGGTTGAACATTTTAAAAATGGGAAAATATATATGTCAATCAAAAAAACTTGAGTAATAATCCCAATTACTGACAAAATAAAATTTAAGCCAAATACATTGTGAACCCCTAAGAAGAAATTACATACTTGTAAAAGGAAAAAAAAAATCAAGAATATATATCATCAAAAAGCTATCTACTCCTAACTTTACATTCTCAAAATATGTCAAATATCTAGTAGAAATGAAGAAAAAATAAATAGTGAAATCATCAAATTTACCTGGAGATTGTTACCACTTTCATCTAAATAAAAATAATATATCAAATATATAAGTAATCAGTAGAGATATTGAAGATTTGAATAATACAGTTTGATTTTTAGATATGTATAGAACTCTTCCCAGGAAATACTGGAAATGTTATAGAAAAAATAGACCAAAGTTTAGGCCATAAAACAAATCTTAATGAAGTTCAAGTGATCAATATCAATATCATGTTCTCTGATTACAATGCAACAAAATACAAATTAGTGACAAAATATTGGTTTAAATATATGATATTTCAGGAAAAGGCCAAAACATATGCCAGAATAATCTTTTGATGTAAAATGAAATAAAAAGGAGTAAAGAAACACTTGGAACCAAGTGACGATCAAAATACTACATGTCACAATATAAAGGACACAAATACGAATGTATGCACAGGAAACTTTGTAGCTTCAAATTCATTGTTGGAAAACAAGGAAAGTTTAAAATAAATGAACTAAACTTTTAAATTCAAGTAGTTTGATATATACCAAGAAGTAAAACTTTAAAAAATCTAAAATAAATAAAAGATAAGGGTAGAAATTAATGAAATAGTGACGAATGGTAATATAGAAGGTTAAGAAAATCAAAGGTTATAGGTTATACTTTGAAAAGGCTAATAAAGTAGACAAATTTTTTACGATGTAGTCAAGAGAAAAAATAAGATACAAAATAAACAAAATGCAGAATGAGAAAGAAGAAAAACCTATACAGTAAATAATTTAGAATAAGTACATGTACAAATATATACTATTATTGAAAATGTGATTGAACTATACTATCTCCTAAAAAATGTAAAATGTCCAAATGGATGCAAGAAGAAATAGAGAATTTCAATAGACCAGTAAGAATCAAAGCAATTGAAATGGCTAAATGGCTGATAAACACTCTTCTCTCAAAAAGAAAAAAACAAAAAAACAAAAAAAACCCAGACAAATCAAAAAACCACCCAGAACTGGATGGTTTTACATGTGAGTTCCAGCAAACTTTTAAGGAATAATTATTTCTTCTCTTATATCATCAATCAGAATACAGAACAGGAGTACATTTGCCCATCTCATTTTATCAGGATAGTGCAATCTTGATTGAAAAATCAAATAAGGATAATTTCAAATAACAAAATTAATAGCTCTGTTTTCTTATAAATATAGATGCCAATATTCTGAGTAAAATATTAAGAAATTACATCTAATGATGTATTTCACAACACAATCAAGTAGGGGTATCACAAAAATGCAACAACATTCCAACATCAGAAAATTTATCAATATCGCTTTTAACGTAAACAGATCAAAGGAGAATTCATGTAATTATCTCAATCAATACAGAATAAATATTTCATACAATTCTTCTGCAATTTAAATGGAAACTCCTATCAAGCCAAGAATATAAAGGAACTTCCTTATCTTGGTGAATCTGTATTATAACTCATTACAGCAAATATTATGCTTATTGGAGTAACTTCGTTGCATTTTCTTTATGATTTGAACAAAGGCAAGAGTGTCTACTATTGCTGCTACATTTTAATTTAGGACAGGAGGACCTAGCCAAAACTAAAGAAAGAAAACAGAGCTATTCAAGATTGGAAGGTAAAACAATAAAGTTGGTATTTTTTGTGAATGAAAAGATCATTAACCCAGAAAAACCAACGGAGTACGGACAAACTATTGGAATCAGTTGTGTTGTTGAAAGCAAAGTTATCCTATAAAAATAGTCAGTAGTAGCTAATGAGAACATCTGATGAAATAGTGACTTGCTATTTGTAATCTAAAAATTAGTTTAAACAAGAATAAATGAGATATTCATAAAGAAACTTTAAAACTCCAATAAAAATACAAAATATTCCATGCTTTTGATAGATATAAAGATAGCAATTCTCCACAAATTAGTTTAAAATTCAATAGTATTCCAGTTAAAATTGTAGCATGATATTTAAGATAATTGATGAAATTGCTCCAAACACTGTATGGATGAAGAAAAATCCAGAATAGATAGGTCAATCTTTAAAAAGAAGATTGAAGATGGAGGACTGACTATACCTGATATTAAGACATAAAACTAAGTCCAGAATTAAAAAGAATATGTTATCAAAGCAAGGAAAGCTCAGCAAATGAAATACCACAGTGAATTCAGAGACAGACATAGAAGGGAACTTGACACAATTATGAAACACATGTCAATGGGGGAAACGGATTGCTATAAAGAGGATGTTGGGAAAACTTGATCACCATAAGAAATAAAATAAAACTGGATTATTGATTATTTACTGCCACGTGAAATGCTGGTTTATAATCAGATTAAAGGACAAAATTTGAATGGCAAAATAATAACATTAATTTTAAAACATTTAGAAGGGCATGATTCATAGAAAGGAAAAATTTCTTTTAAAAACACCAACAATATGGCAAAAGTGTTATGAATTTAATTATGTGAAAATTAAGGATTTCTATTAAACAAAAAACGCTGGACAAATTTAATTCGCAATTGACAAAATGGAAAAATATATTATTTGCCATGTCTGAAATAAGGAAGAATTTTATCTTTTGTATACAATTATGTGCAAATAAAGAATGAAAGACAATTCCAATTGCAAAAACTAATGGAAAAGAGATATAACAAGAAGTTTACTGAATGAAACCTCAAAAGATAACAAGCATGTGATAAGACTCTAAACATTATTGTCAACTACAGAAATAGAAATCAAAAGAAAATGAGATTGCTCTACACCTACTAGACTGACAAAAATTAGAAAGTTACATTGTGTTAAATGTGTTCAGAGATCTGGTGACAGTCATCTTTATCATTGCTTTTAGGACTATAGATCAGTTCATCTATTTAGTAGAGCAATCCACACTACTTAGTAAAATTAAGTGCACACATAGACTAAGCTTTAGCAATTTTGAGCCTGAGTTTACATGATAAGGAAATTTCATAGAGATGCATCAGGGTACATGCACAAGGATGTTTAATGCAGTGTTGATGGTATGCCTGGAAGATGGAGGCAGACTGTGTGTCTATCCCTAGGGGAGTGTTCAGGTAAAATATGGTAGATGCACAACTTGGAATACTATTAACAGTTATAAGCAATAGATTAAATCTACAAAGTGCAACATGTGTAGATCTTAAAAGCATAAATGGAGGTTAGTGTCAAAAATTAATAAGCAAAATGAGAAGTAAAACATGCTATTTTTACATGCATTACACATATATATATACACATTGAATCTTTAGATAACTTCGGATAGTTATCTACATAACCATATGTTTTGAGTATGTTATTAAAGCTCAGAAAAGAAAAGAAAGCTTTTCCAAGAAAAGCTCACTTATTGGAACATAAAATGGTATTATAATATTAAATCTTCCAATCCATACATGTGGGATGTATTTCCATTTATTTGTGTCTCCTTTAATTTACTTCATCAATGTTTTGTAATTTTTGCTGTACAAGTCTTTTACCACCTTCGTTTAGTTTATTCCTAAGTATTTTATTCTTTTCGATGATTTTAAAAATGGTATTTTTAAAAAACAATTTTATTTTTAAATGGTGGATAGAAATGCAACTAATGATTGTATATTAATTTTGTATCCTGCAACTTTAGGAAATTATTAGTTCTAACTTTTTTTGTGGCGTCTTCAGAGTTTTTTACATTTGGATCATGTCATGTGGAAACAGACAATTTTATCTCTTTTTTCAAATTTGGATTACCTTTATTGCTTTCTCTTGCCTAATTGCTCTTACTAGGATTCCCAGTACTATGTTTAATAGAAACGACCAAGGTGGGCATAATTAGCCTATTCCTTATCGTAGAAAAATATCTTTCAATATTTCACCACTGCATATGATAGAAGAAAATATCTGCAAACCGTATGTGCGGTAAGAGGTTAACCTCCAGAATCTTCAAGGAACTCCTAAAAGTCAACAACAATAAATCCCCGAATAACCCAATTAAAAATAAGTGAAGTACTTGAACAGACATTTCTCCTAAGAAGACATACAAATGACCAACAGGTATGTGAAAAGTCACTCAGCATTGTTAATTATCAGGGAAATGCAAATCAAAGCTCCAGTGAAATACCACATCTGTTAGGAAGGGTATCATAGCAAAAGGAAGATAAGTTTTGGTGAGGGTGTGGATAATTGGAACCCTTGTATATTGTTATTAGGAATGCAAAATGGTGCAGCAACTGTGAAAAACAGTATGGAGGTACCTAAAAAAGCTGAAAATTGAGCTACCATATTATACAGCAATCCCGCTCATGGATATATATTTTAAAAATCGAAATCAAGATCTCAAAGAGATATCTGCATTCATATGATCATTGCAGTATTATTTACAATATCCAAAATATGGAAATAACCTAAATGTTCATTGACAGATGAGTGGATTTTAAAATATGTAATATGTACATACAACAGAATATTATTCGCCCTTAAAAAGGAAATCCTGTCTTTTCTTTTGAGACGGAGTCTCGCTCTGTCACTCAGGCTGCAGTGCAGTGGCGTGATCTCAGCTCACTGCAAGCTCCACCTCCCAGGTTCACGCTCTTCTCCTGCCTCAGCCTCCCGAGTAGCTGGGACTACAGGAGCCCGCCACTGCGCCTGGTTAATTTTTTGTATTTTTAGTAGAGATGAGGTTTCACCGTGGTCTCGATCTCCTGACCTCATGATCCGCCTGCCTCAGCCTCCCAAAGTGCTGGGATTACAGATGTGAACCACCGCGCCCAATCCTGCCATTTTCAACAACATGAATTAAACTGGAAGACATGATAAGTGAAAAAAGCCAGTCATAGAACACAAACACTGCCTGTTTCCACCTACATGAGGTATCTATGATAGTCAAACTCATAGAAGCAGAGAATACGATAGCGGTTGCTGAGAACTGGGAGTGGGGTAAACAGGGAGCTGATGTTCAATGGGTTTAAAGTTTCAGTTATACTAGATAGGTAAGTTCTTCTTTTTTTTTTTTTTTTTTTTTTTTTT
>NW_016823292.1:3918-9550 GCF_001698545.2 Rhinopithecus bieti | reverse complement strand
TTTTTTTTTTTTTATGTTTTGAGATGGAGTCCCTCTCTGTCACCCAGGCTGGAGTGCAGTGATGCTATGTCAGCTCACTGCAACCTCCGTCTCCCAGGTTCAAGCGATTCTTGTGCCTCAGCCTCTCAAGTAGTTGGGACTACAGGCACGCACCACCACGCCTGGCTAATTTTTGTATTTTTAGTAGAGACAGGGTTTCACCATGTTGGCCAGGCTGCTCTCGAACTCCTGACCTCAAGTGATCCACCCACCTCGGCCTCCCAAAGTGCTGGCATTACAGGCATGAGCCACGGTGTCCAGCCTAGGTAAGTAAGTTCTGAAGATTTGTTATACAATCAGAACACATGGACACAGGGAGAGGAACAACACACCGTGGGGCCTGTAGGGGATGCTGGCAGGGAAGGAGAGCATCAGGATAAATAGCTAATGCATGCAGGGGTTAATACCTAGGTGATGGGTTGATAGGTGCAACAGATGAAGCAAACCAATATGGCACACCTTTACCTATGTAACAAACCTGCACATCCTGCACGTGTATCCTGGAACTTAAAATTAAATAAAATTAAATAAAAAAAAAAATCTGTTGTACCACAAAATGTCTATAGTTAAAAATGTGGCATTGTTCACTTCATAGTGTGTTAAAAGGGTAGATCTCATGTTAAGTATTCTTATCCACTCTCCCTCAACCAAAAAACGAAACGAAAACAAAAACAAAGGGATGCAAGAAAACTTTGGCAGGTGTCGAACATAGCTTTTTCCTTGATTGTGATGACAGTATCACAGCTGTATGTATATGTCCAAACTCATCAAACTGTCTACATCAAATATGTTCAGTTCTTTGTATATCAATTACACTCAAAGCTGTTAAAAATATAAATTAAAACATAAAAGTATATGCACACAAAAGAACACATGTTTTGCAAGAACATATACAGGCATACCTCATTCTATTGCACTCCACTTTATTGTACTTTTCAGATGTTGCATTTCTTTTACTAACTGAAGGTTTATGGTAACCCTGCATTGAGCAAATCTATTGGCATAACTTTTTCAACAGCACGTGCTCACTTTCGGTCTTTGTGTCACATTTTGGCAACTCTCACAACATTTCAAACTTTTTCATTCTTATTGTATCTGTTATGGTGATCTGCGATCAGTGATCTTTGATGTTAACTATTGGAATTGTTTTGGGGCACAACAAACCACACCCATATAAAACAGAGAACTTAATCAATGTCATGTGTGTGTTCTCACTGCTCCACTGACCAGCCATTCCCTTATCTCTTTCTCTCTCTCTCCTCAGGCCTCCCTATTTACTAAGACATAATATTGAAACTAGGCCAGTTAATAACCCCACAATGTCTTCTAAGTGTTCAAGGAAGGGTCACAATTCTCTCACTTTAAATCGAAAGTAGAAATGATTAAGCTTAGTGAAGAAGGCATCTTAGTAAAAGCCAAGAGAGGTTGAAAATTAGGCCTCTTGTGTCAGATGGTTAGCCAGGTTGTGAATGCAATGGAAAAGTTCTTGAAGAAAATTAAAAGTGCCACTCCAGTGAGCATGCAAGTGGTAAGAAAGCAAAACAGCCTTATTGCCGATATGGATAATGTTTTAGTGGTCTGGACAGAGGATCAAACCAGCCACAACATTCCTTAAACCAACACCTAATCGAGAGCAATACCCTAACTCTCTTCAATTCTATGAAGGCTCAGAGCGGTGAGGCAGCTGCAGAAGAAATGTTAGAAGCTAGCAGAGGTTGGTTCATGCGGGTTAAGGCAAGAAGCCATCTCCATAACGTAAAAGTGTAAGGTGAAGTAGCAAGTGCTGATGTAGAAGCTACAGCAAGTTATCCAGAAAATCTAGCTAAGATAATTCATAAAGGTGGATACACTAAAAAACAGGGGCCGTCTATTGCAAGAAGATGCCATCTAGGACTTTCATAGCTAGAGAGAACTCAATGCCTAGTTTCAGAGCTTCAAAAGACAGGCTGACTCTCTTAGGAGCTAATGCAGCTGGTGACTT
The DNA here is from genome assembly GCF_001698545.2 of Rhinopithecus bieti. Taxonomy (NCBI): domain Eukaryota; kingdom Metazoa; phylum Chordata; class Mammalia; order Primates; family Cercopithecidae; genus Rhinopithecus; species Rhinopithecus bieti. Next base: position 7,530 of record NW_016823292.1, on the reverse strand, counting down.
TAAGTTGAAGTCAATCCTCATTTACCACTCCAAAAATCCTAGGGCCCATAAGAATTACACTAATTGTACTCTGTCTGTGCTCTATAAATGGAACAATAAAAGACGGATGACAGCACATCTGTTTACAGCATGGTATACTGAATATTTTACCTCACTGTTAAGACCTACTGCTCAGGAAAAAAAGATTTCTTTCAAAATATTACTGCTTATTGACAATGCACCTGGTCACCTAAGAGCTTTGATAGGTTAATGTTGTTTTCATACCTACTAACACAATATCCATTCTGCAGCCCATGGATGGAGTCACTGTGACTTTCAAGTCTTATTATTTAAGAAATACGTTTCATAAGGCTATAGCTGCCATAGTGATTCCTCTGATGGATCTGAGCAAAGTAAATTGAAAACCTCCTGGAAATGATTCACCATTCCAAATGCCATTAAGAACATTCATGATTCATGGGAGGAGTTCAAAATATCAACATTAACAGGAGTTTGGAAGAAGGTGACTCCAAACTTCACAGATGACTTTGAGGGGTTCAAGACTTCAGTGGAAGAAGTAACTGAAGATATGGTGGAAATAGCAAGAGGATTAGAAGTCATGCCTGAAGATGTGACTGAATTGCTGCAATTTCATGATAAAACTTGAATGGATGAGGAGGTGCTTGTTATGGATGAGCAAAGAAAGTGATTTCTTGAGATTGAACCTACTCCTGGTGAAGATGCCGTGAACATTGTTGAAATGACAACAAAGGCTTTAGGATATTCCATAAGCTTATTTGATAAAGCAATGGCTGGGTTTTAGAGGATTGACTCTAAATTTAAAAGATGTTCTACTCTGAGTAAAATGTTATTAAACAGCATCATGTGCTACAGAGAAATCTTCATGAACAGAAGAGTCAACTGACATGGCAAACCTCATTATTTTGTTTTAAGACATTGGGTGGCCACAGCCACCCAAACTTGAACAACCACGACCCTGACCAGTCACCAGCCATACTCAGCAAGGCAACACCTTCTACCAGCAAAAATATTAGGACTCACTGAAGGTTCAGATGATCATTAGCATTTTTAGCAATAAATTATTTCTTAGTCAATATATGTACATTTTTAGACATAATAATGCTATTTCACACTTAATATACTACAGTATAGTATAAACATAACTTTTATACACTGGGAAAGCAAAAAATTCATATGATTCACTTTATTGTGAAATGTGCTGTATTGTCATCATCTGGAACTAAACCCGCAATCTCTCCAATGTATGCTTGTACAAAGATTCAACCTAAATGGTTACCTCAGGCAAGAGAAGAAAGGTGAGAATAGGGTATTAAGAAAAAAGGGAATTTGTCAAGTATTAAGTCTATTAGTAAAGACAAAACTGGGTCCTTGTATGGGACAGTATACTATAAACTGAGTAGAATAATTAACATAACTCACTGTACTTGAGTTATCTCTCTCTCTCCCAGCTTCCTCTCTTTCTCTTTATCTATTGTTGCAGCTATAATAGGCTCTTTTAAGCAATGACAGAAATAATCAGATTAGTTGTATGATTTGTATGATTTTAGTACTAGCAAAACAATCTGAGCCTGCATTAAAAAGAAAGCATAGTGCAACCAATTACCAAGTCAATTACTTATTAAATTATTGTGTATTTTGGTTGATTCCAAGTATCCTCCAGTGTTGTTTTTTCTTTCTTTTTCTTAAGGAATCTAGAGAGGTTGCATATTATGATAGAGAGTACTAACAAGCCAAATTCTCACTCTGCAGTGATATCAGACAAGATTCTTAAACTTACTTAGCCTCTGTGCCAGACGTCTGCATGTTTGCTCTCAGATTCATCTGGGCTCTTCTTTGCTATTTCTTAGGGATCTGATACTTGCATACTACATGTCCTAGGCAACATAGCTTCTGGTTAGGTTTAGCCAATGTGTAGCTTTGACAAGACATTGGAAGACAGGAGTAGGAGAGAAATCATATTTTTTTTCCCCTTTCTCTGCTTAGGGTGGCATCTCCAGCAGAGTCTTCCTGTCTTTTGTTGTTTAAGCGCCTGCTGGGCATTTTCTTTTGTCTGCTTCTAGCTCCTCCTGGGCCCTACCCTCCATAGTAGCCTTCTCCTCCAGGTTTCCAGTTCTTGCTTGGATAGCCTCTCGGGTGTCACCTATTCCAAATTTCCAAGCTATCTCTGGGTGATTGCCTCTCCTGAGATCAACTAAAATACTTTTTTTCCTTTAAATTCCATATGATAGTTAGGCACTTCCTGTAGTGTTTATCTTCTGGATTTCCTCACTTTGCCCTGTTGATAACCTCTATAGTTAGTTCCCTGTATTAAATTATCTCTACTGAAATACTTAAAAAAAAAACTGTCCTTCCAACCCTCTTCAATGCACCTTTTTTCATTATTATGCTATAACCAGGTGCTATGTATCTGGTTTCTTTAACTCTTGTGAAGGAATTTTCATGCATGGATAGTTGTTCAAATTGATGTTTCTGTGGAAGGACAATCACTAGAGAGTCCTATTCTGCCATCTTGCTCTGCACTCTCCCCTGAAATACTTGTTTTCCTTATTAGACCCTGACTAACACAACCTGGCAGCAGGAAAGGTGGTTGTGAGATTAAGTAATACAGTAATAATAATAGTAATAATACAAATAATAAAAATTATTATTGTTATTAAAGAGGCATAATATGTTTATTATGTGCCAAATTCCATGCTGAGCACTTCAAATGCATTTTATTCCTTATTCTCTATTATAATCTTTTCAGAGCCCTTATATCACCATTTTACTAATGAGAAAATGGAAATCCAAAGAATGAGTTGTCTAGTATAATGTACATATCCAGTGACTTCTCTTAATCATTATCTATAATTGTCTTTTGTGCTGCATAAAGCATGTGGAAGTTACTGGCCACTATCATGATTACTAACAAAATCCGTATTAGTCAATGTGGAAACACTGAGGCAAGCATAGGCTGATGACACACCATGATTAGCACTTTTTAGGGATACTATGTTTGTTGTTGTCTCTTTTCTACTTTGAGGGAGGTATGATTATTTTTAGAATAAAGCCTATAAGGTATTCATAGATTGCAAGCAGACTGTAATTCCTACTGTTTCTAAAACTTCTTTTAATCAGAGGGTGTCTAAAAGGAAAGATACACTATGTTCATAAAAGTATTGTATCTGAAGGGCAATGATAATATTTGGGAATAATTCTGTTCAAGTGTAAGAATGACAATTTGTCAATTACTAGAAGTGACTAAAAAATCTAGACCTACACAGAATAAAATCTAGGGTGAGGAGGCAAAATCTTGTGTGCACATTATAAGGCACTCATGTGGACAATTAGGCAAGAAACAAACATAAAACATACCCACACTGAAAGGAAGAAATAAAACTCTCTGTTTGCAGATGACATGATCTTATATATGAATGCCTAACAAATCCATGAAAAAACTATTAGTACTAATTAATGGGTTCAGCAAAGTGGCAAGATAAAAGAGCAACATACAAAAGCAATTGCATTTCTATACACCAGCAATTAACTTTCCAAACATGAAACTAAAAAACACAATTTTTTTTTTTTTTTTTTTTTTTTTTTTTTTTTTTT
>NW_016823292.1:0-2131 GCF_001698545.2 Rhinopithecus bieti | reverse complement strand
CTCTTATGACTCAATTAAAAGACAATCCTCTTGAAAATGGCTTGTGAGAAAAAATAAATGGTTATTGTTTTAAGCCACCAAGTTTTCGTTTGTTATGCCTCAAAAGCTAACTGATACAGGACATATCCACATGCAAAGGAATGAAGGTGAAATACAAATGCATACCATATACAAGACTATGTGAAATATTCCATAGGTGGTATACATAAAAGTGCTGTGGGATGCCCATAAGAGAATCTTTCATTTTATTTTGGGTGAGCAGGTAGTCAACAAGGAGGTGATATTGTAATAGATCCTTGAAGGATAGATAAGAGTTTGGCAGAAACCAAGAATTTGAAAGGGTAGAATTAACAAGAGAATTACAGAACAAGGAAATGAAATAAGCAAAATTTAGTAGGTATAAAGGCATACAAAACACTGATGAAAGAAATCATAGATAATACAAATAAATGTAAAACATCCCATGTTCATGGATAGGAAGAACCAATATTGTTAAAATGGCCATACTGCAAAAGCAATATACGGGTTCAATGCTATACATATCAAACTATCAATGTAATTTTCATAGATTCAGACAAAACTATTCTAAAATTCATATGGAAAAAAAAAAGAGCCTGAATAGCTAAATCAATTCTAAATAAAAGAACAAAGCCAGAGGCATCACACTACCTGACTTCATACTATACTGCAAGGCTACAGTAACCAAAACAGTATGGTACTGGTAAAAAAACAGACACACAGACCAATGGAACAGGATAGAGAATCCAGAAATAAAGCACACACCTACAAGCTAGAAAATCCTAGAAGAAAACCTAACAAATACCATTCTGGACATTAGCTTTGGCAAATAATTTATGACTAAGTCCCCAAAAGCAATTACAAGAAAATAAAATTGACAAGTGGGAACTAATTAAATTGAAGAGCTTCTGCACTGCAAAAGAAATTACCAAGAGAGTAAAGAGACAACCTACAGAATGCATCCAACAAAAGTCTAATATCCAGAATAAAAAACTTAAAATTAAACATGCAGAAAACAGCACCCTTATAAAAGCAGGCAAAATACATGAACAAACACTTCTCAAAAGAAAACATACAAGCAGCCAACAAACACATGAAAAAAATGCAGAACATCACTAATCATCAGAGAAATGCAAATCGAAACCACAATGAGATAACATCTCACATCAGTCAGAATGGCTACTGTTAAAAGTCAAAAAATAACAGGTATTGGCAAGGTTGCAGAGAAAAGGGAATACTTATACACTGTTGTTGAAAATGTAAATTAGTTCAGCCACTGTGGAAAGCAGTTTGGAGATTTCTCAAAGAACTTAAAACAGAATTATAACTCAACCCAGCAATCCCATTACTGGGTATACACCCAAAGAAGAATAAATCATACTACTAAAAGATATATGTATTCATATGTTTATCACTGCACTATTCACAATAGCAAAGGCATGCAATTAATCTGGACACCCATCAACGGTGAACTGGATAAAGAAAATGTGGTACATATACACCATGGAATACTACACAGCCATAAAGAAGAATAAAATCAGGTCCTTTGCAGAGACATGGATGCAGCAGGAAGACATTATCCTATGTGAATTAACGCAGGGGCGGAAAACCAAATACCACATGTTCTCACTTATAAGTGGAAGGCAAACATTGAGTATACATGGACATAAAGATGGGAACAACTGACACTGGGGACTAATAGAGGGGTTAGGGTGGGAGGAGAGCAAGGGTGGAAAACTACCTATTGGGTATTATGCTCATTGACTGGGTGATGGGATCATTCATACACCAAACTTCAGCAACACACAATTTACCCAGGTAACAAACCTGCACACGTACCCTGTGATCCTAACATAAATGTTGACACACATAAAAGCATGCCAATGTAAGATGTTCAGGAACCACAATGGAACAAAAGAAGAGTGTCCTTGCATTGAAGTTGGAGTGGTGCTGGGATTCAAGCCTACTTCCGACCTGTGTTTCAGAAAATATTTGCAAAACTTTTCAACATAGTGAAGTTTTATACTAAAATAAGAAATTACTAAAATTATTAAGCATTTGAGGTGTTTCAATGGAATTTCCCCTTTTAGATTTTATTGTTTGCTGTAGTGTC
>NW_016823291.1:7075-8566 GCF_001698545.2 Rhinopithecus bieti | reverse complement strand
TGTCATTCAATTTTTATTACTCTACATTATTATAAGTATCCAGTAAAAATAAGAGTGAAATCTGATGTGGCTTCTAAAATCAATGAGCCATCAAAGAATTGACAAAAATTTTGATTGAAATTTAGAGTACTTAATTATCACCCAAAATACGGATGCTGAATTTCATCCTTGCTCCAGATGTTTCTTAAAATATCAAATGTTTGAGATCTTTCATTTATAGATTTGGTTTTACAGGTGAACACACCAAAGTTTAGAAATTTTCATGTCATATTTATGTTATATCCCCTCTCTCTCTCATGTGCATGTGCATGCCTCCCCTCCCGAAACAGAGGGTTATAGAAAGATAATTACCTTTTTTTAATCCTCTGTGTATTTTGCGTAATTTTCTTCCCCATGTTTCGACTTTTCTGGAGCAAGTTTCTATTAGTGCTGTCAGTCTGTAACTGGGCCACTTAGTAAGAGTGGGAGAAAGAGCCTTTTTTCTTCTGTATTACATATTCCATGTGATTTTGCAACTCTGTTTTAGTCATCTGTCCCTTCACGCTTGTTACTCATGTTATTTTCTCTTTGTTTCTGTCTTCCCCATTCCCCACCTCCAGGCCCCACACAGTCAGATCCATACTTGCAGAGGTCATTTCTCCTTTGCAAATATTATTTCATCTAATCTATGTAATTGGTTTTCTCCAATTTTATTTCAAAATTTCAAGAAGGTTATAGAAATGTAAGGCAACAAAAGGGAAAATCAGACATGTCACTCCTGAGATTTCCTTTTCCAGGGCTTGAAGAATCCTTACACATAAAAGATGTTTGTAGTTCCAGATCATCTATCCACCACCAGAAAGGGCAGCCCATTCACTATGGATGTCTTGATATCCTATTTTCAATATACACATCTCTGCTGGTGAGGCAGTTTTAATGCTCCAAGTTATCAGAAAAGGAGAGTGACTTGGTTTCAAATGATGAGTGACCAAGATAAGCAGTCTGAAGAGTGGGTTAAAATAAAGTAAAACGCTTTGACAGGAAGAGGTCAAAGCTGGCAGCTGTGTTTTGAAATCTTATTAAAAGAGGCTGACATCACTAACATGAAAGAAACTTCTTTCTTATTTTTTAAAACTTCTACAATGCAAGAGGTAGACTTCTTTTCAAAAAAAATTTCCAGTCTTGAGTCGTTAACAATGTACAGGAAACATGCAGTTAATGAAATGAGAACAGGTTGAATTTGTGATAAAAATTGGTGTCTGGCTCTCTGAGTTCAGCAATATAATTTCATTTTTATTAGAGTCCTACCTATCTTTAACATTGAAAATTATGCAAAGAATGAAAAGTTTGAGGAGCATGTACCTTACAAGGTTAAGAAATACAATTTTATTTTTATCAAATTATGTTCACATTTAGTGTTAAAAATTCGCTAAACGATGAAAATGTTGAGAGACCCTGAATCCTATTTCCACCCATTTTTAATAAGGATCTTGTGGTACCTCAATACCGATA
>NW_016823291.1:0-2421 GCF_001698545.2 Rhinopithecus bieti | reverse complement strand
TTTTTTTTTTTTTTTTTTTCTCTCCTGGACCTTCCCACCTCTAATATATAGTATATATTTATAAGATAGCTGTGGATGGGGGCATGCATTCCAGTCTATGTTCATCAAATAAAGGAATACTAAGTGGACTAAATAGAGTTTTTAAATCTAATTTTGATGTAATGAACACCATTCTAATCCAGAATTATGTTGTTTATATGTGGAAAAGGTAACCCACATATGGTACAATTTCTGGCATCAGGAAGGCTCACATATTTCCTCTCCTTCACTCATAGCTCTTTCAACCAGCATCTACAATTCCACTATCTAAAAATTATTCTCTTAATTTACTAAGCCTTAGTCTCTAGTATACTGGCCCTACCCCCATCAAACACACAGATCACTCATCAAGTTGTCACTGATCATTGGTAGCTTAGTGTGAAGTGTCTGAGACCATTTTATAAAGGGCTGCATAAAACACTGTTACTTGCCTGGCCTGTAGGCAAGTAACAGTGTGTATCAGACAAGTAAATAGATAATGTTGATCCCATTCACTGGGTTTGGGAAGTGAAAGCTGGTGCCATATGACTAGATGGTACAGTGGACACACAAGAAGCAGAAGGCCATGTCCTAGGCTTTCAAAGCTGGAAGGGACCTTCAGCAGATGCAACCATGACTAAAAAAGAGATAAAGAAACTTGTCCAAAATTACAAAAAGAGAGTGGTAGCATTCCGACTAATGATAAGTACTTGGTATTGTTTGGCTTGAATAGATTTTCAATTAGAGAAGTAATGTCATGAAAATAGTGTTTCTATCTCTGTAACACTGTTTCGTTATGTGCAACTTTCTAACATTGTGCTTTTAATGGAGTATTTTCCTCTCAGTATGTGTGACTTCTTAGGATTCTTTGCAGAAATCTCTACCTACTACTTTAAAGAAGCTTAGCTTTGAGATCCACAAACTCTCTGGAAAATAATCTGTACATAATTTTCTTATTTTTCACTTATCTTGTGTCTGTAAGGGTTTTGTTTATCTTGCAAAATGATTTTTGGCATCTTTTATGTAGAGTTTTCTTTTTTAGTCAAACAAACCATTTTAAAAGCAGGTAGGTCTCAGGAGTAAATAAACAATTGCATATTTGAATTGCTGCCCTGAAAGTTAGGGTATATTCTATTAACCCAGAAATGCCAATCTGACATAGTGCAAATAGAGGTTTTTCCCAAAATAGTGCTTGGCACCTTGGCAGTGTGCACATTTCCTCCTAGTTTATTACCTACTGTGGTGCAAGGGTTTTACTCTCATTTTGGGATGGACTCTGAATGTTTCATTTGCATGCCGTTTATGGTGGTAACAGACTATAATTTTTTTAAAGATACAGTTTTGCTTTTTATCATCATTTGTTTCTCTTCTACAAGACTTTTAAGTTGGCTAGTTACAGACTATCTGCTTCTTTTAATGTTTATATTAGAAGGTTTAATAGAAGAAATAGAATGTCACTGTGGTAATTGGCCATTTCCTCCACCTTAATAGCGTTCCAGAGCAAAGTTTCTTTAGATAGCAATGCTAAGCAAAATGTATTTGTGCAGCTTCATCTTTGATTCACCCATTCTTACACCATCATGAATGTGTTTGAGGGTCTTTGCCAAATAAACTTGCCAAAGGCTCTAGGCCTACTGCTTGGTATTTGCTGCATGGACTGGGCCTGAAGAAAGGTGAGCTAAAAAGAAATTAGACGAAATAATTAGATAATTCTAGAACACTAGAAAATTTAGAACTAACAAAATTTTATGGTGTTGGATAAGTCCAAGCTTCAAAGCAATTTCTGACCATAGCATTTAAATTATTTCTTAAAAAAATCTCAATTTATTTACAACTCCATAGTAGAGACTATAGGAAGTAGAGAGACTCTGAGGATAAGTTATTCTCCTGCTGATGTGGGCCATTGCCACGGGGTGGGTGGAGACGGGGCAATATTGAAAAATTGGGAGTAAGCTCTTGTGTTGGGGTCCGCATGTTTCCTAAACAAAGGAATGAACACACAAGACAACACAGGACAAGACATACATGGCGGCTGCGCCGAACAGCACACTCTGCTTTATTTTATACAGCCATTTGTGGAATGTTACCAAGTCATGGGGCATGTGTTGCTTCTCTGACCTTTCCTTGACTCCCAAGATCAGTAAACATTGACCAGTTCCCAGAGCCCACTGTTTACAGCTGCCTCCTTTGTCCTTTCTGTTTGCAGAGAAGGACCGTCCTGCTTTGTCTGCAAGAGCAGGGCTTATCGGGAACGTCTCGTTTGCGAGCACGCAGTCCTCTACACTCTTGAATGGCAGTTAGGGGTAAAATTTACTTGAAACTTATGGCATTTGATTAAGAGAGTGGACTTGACTCCAAATCCTGGCTCTGTCCTTTACTAGTTGTGTGACTTTGGGCAATTTA
>NW_016823290.1:0-1948 GCF_001698545.2 Rhinopithecus bieti | reverse complement strand
CCAAGATCCGGCCACTGTACTCCAACCTGGGCGACAGAGCAAGACTCCGTCTCAAAAAAAAAAAAAAATTATTTATTATTTTTATTATTATTTTTTTTTTTTTGAGACAAGGTCTCACTCTGTTGCCAGGCTGGAGTGCAGTGGCATCATTATGGCTCACTGCAGCCATGGCTCACTGCAGCCTTGAACTCCTGGGCTCAAGCAATCCTCCCACCTCAGCCTCCCGAGTAGATGGGACTACAGATGCACACCATCATGCCAGGCTACTTTTTGTTTTGTTTTTTTGTAGAGGTGGGGTCTCACTGTCTTGCCCAGGCTGGTCTTTAACTACTGGACTCAAATGATCCTCTTGCCTCAGCCTCCCAAAGTGCTGGAATTACAGGCATGAGCCACTACACCCAGCCGATTACCATATACTTCAACTGTCCTTTTCCAATCTACCATTTAAATAGATGATGTAATTTTTTTTTTTTTTTGAGACAGAGTCTTGCTTTGCCGCCCAGGCTGGAGTACAATGGCACAATCTTGGCTCACTGCAACCTCTGCCTCCCGGGTTCAAGCGATTCTCCTGCCTCAGCCTTCTGAGTAGCTGGGATTACAGGTGTGTGCCACCACGCCCGGCTAATTTTTGTATTTTTAGTAGAGACGGGGTTTCAGCATCTTGGTCAGGCTGGTCTTGAATTCCTGACCTCGTGATGCACCTGCCTTGGTCTCCCAAAGTGCTGGGATTACAGACATGAGCCACTGCGCCCGATGATGTAATATTTTAACCACCATTTCTGCCCTGCTGATAGAGGCAATAGGACATTAAGACTAAAGTGTTAAGGTGGTCAGTAGCAAAAATGTCACATAGAACACAGAATAGGAAGAGTCCAGTTACTGCAGTAACAATGTAGACAATCATTTAACTTCCTCTGAAAATGTATAACACTTAGCATTCCATAAACAAAAGGGTATAAAGAAAACTGCCTTATATATGGTAGGGACTCAACTTACTTGATGTATGAAATAAAAAAGAGAAAAAAAAAAAAGAAATTACAGCAAATCTCTTGGTAACAGTAGTAGTATTACAGATTTCTGAATATGACAAGAAGTAAATTATAGTTTGGGCATTTTGAAGAAGAATCTTATCTATCAGAGACTAATGAGCATGTCCAACCTTCTCAACAGCCATGTAATTCAAAACAACCTATAAAATTAGTCCTTTAAAAATAATTTAAAGCAAAAAACATGCGGAAACTGTTAGGCTGGGCGTGGTGGCTCGTGTCTGTAATCCCAGCACTTTGTGAGGCCGAGGCAGGAGGATCACTTGAGCCCAGGAGTTCCAGGCTGCAGTCCTTTTAAGTTTCTTGAGTTAGGGCCTTTGAAGAATCTAATTGCATTGGAATATAAAATAATTTTATTTCAGAACAACCTCAAAATGGACTATAATTTAATCCATGGTTTATAGGGGGGAGACTGCTCTAAGAAACAAAAATGCTGACAGGAAACAAAGTTAATCATTATGTAATATATAGTCTGCAGCTGTCTCAAACATTCTGTTACCTTTATCATAGTGGCAGATCTCTAAAATTTTACAAAATTTTGGGGGACTTTTGGTTAATACAATGATGCGGACACTACTGATCATCCTCCAATCCATGGGACAGTTCTCTATAACAAAGAATTGTTACAAATAATTGTTTTGGTTTTTTGTTCGTTTTTTGAAACAGGGTCTCACTCTGTCGCCCAGGCTGGAGTGCAGTAATGCGATCTTGGCTCACTGCAACCTCTGCCTCCTGGGTTCAAGCGATTCTTGTGCCTACTGAGTAGCTGGGACTACAGGCCCCCGCCACCACGCCCAGCTAATTTTTGGTTTTTGTTTTGTTTTGTTTTGTTTTGTTCTTTTAAGACAGTGTTGGCCGGGCGCGGTGGCTCAAGCCTGTAATCCCAGCACTTTGGGAGGCCG
>NW_016823289.1:133843-136809 GCF_001698545.2 Rhinopithecus bieti | reverse complement strand
ATATATTTAAATATATAACTATTTAAAATTATATATAGTACCTTTAAATAGCTATATATTTAAGACATACATGTACATGGCTTGGAAATATACATACTCTGTGCTACATAAGTGTTAACCAGTGAGTCATCAAATGATCAACAACTGATACCATTCTTTACTTACAATGTTATTTTGTATTTTCTCATTACAAGTTACATTTTCTGTGTTATCTAAATACTGACACAAAAGAGGACAGTAGGCTGCCAGCCAACATTTGATAAAACTTAAAGTCAAACGACATAATCTTCTAGTTTATTTTAGGTGCACTTTTGTCTTATGCAAAATGACATGTCTGAGTGGTAGGTATGAAGTTGTAGCCTTGTTTTATTTTCTACAAAGACCCTCAGAAAGACGGTATTAACAGACAGCTCAAAACCTCATTTTCACATTATTTTAAAATATCAACTGCCATGAGAATCTAGAGATACAGAACACTAGAAATTATAAACAAATATATATATGAAGACAAAATTACAAAACAAATTCTAGACAAAATAGGATGTGTTAATAGACTTCTAACAAATAAAGAGATTAAATCAATTAAAATCTTCATGTATAGAGTATCTCAGATCTGGATGGCATCACTGATGTATTCTGCCAAATTTTTTTGAGAATTAATATCGATCCTTCCCAAATATTTTCTGTGGGGAAAAGAGAGATCAGATTGTTACTGTGTCTATGTAGAAAAGGAAAACATAAGAAACTCCATTTTATCTGTACCAAGAAAACTATTCTGCTTTGAGGTGCTATTAATCTATAACTTTAGCCCCAACCCTGTGCTCACAGAAGCATGTGCTGTACTGAATCAAGGTTTAAGGGATTTAGGGCTGTGCAGGATGTGCCTTGTTAACAATATGTCTGCAGACACTATGCTTGGTAAAAGTCATCGCCATTCTCCATTCTCTATTAACCAGGGACACGATGCACTGCAGAAAACCGCAGGTACCTCTGCCCAAGAAAGGCTGGGTATTGTCCAAGGTTTCCCCCCACTGAGACAGCCTGAGATACAGCCTCATGGGAAGGGAAAGACTTTACCGTTCCCCAGCCCAACACCCATAAGGGGTCTGTGCTGAGGATGGTTAGTAAAAGAGGAAGGCTTCTTTGGTTAAGAGGAAGGCCTCTGCTTCCCACATGTCCCTGGGAAGGCAATGTCTCGGTGTAAAGCCAACCATTTGTTCTATTCTGAAATAGGAGAAAACTGCCCTGTGGCTGGAGGCGAAATATGCTAGTGGTGATACTGCTCTGTTACTCTTTGCTACACTGAGATGTTTGGGTAAAGAGAAACATAAATCTAGCCTATGTGCACATCTGGGCACAGTACCTTCCCTTGAACTTATTTATGATGCAGATTACTTTACTGACATGTTTTCCTGATCTTCTCCCACCATCACCCTGTTCACCCTGTTCTCCTGCTGCACTCCCCTTGCAGAGATAGTGAAAATAGTAATCAATAAATACTGAGGGAACTCAGAGACCAGCACTGGTACAGGTCCTCACATGCTGAGTTTGCTGGTCCCCTGGGCCCACTGTTCTTTCTCTATACTTTGTCTCTGTGTCTTATTTCTTTTCAGTCTCTTGTCCCACCTGATGAGAAATATCTACAGGCGTAGAGGGGCAAGCCCCTGCACTTTCAATAAAAGGAGATAATAAATAACATATAAAAGAGTTATACACAAGTGGGATTGTTTCAAAACATGTAGTTTTGAGAGGTGACAACATGCTAGCAGCCCTTGCTCTCGGCACCTCCTCTGCCTTGGCGTCCACTCTGGTGGCGCTTGAGGAGCCCTTCAGCCCATCAGAGCACTGTGGGAGCCCCTCTCTGGGCTGGCCAAGGCTGGAGGCGGCTCCCTCTGCTTGCGGGCAGGTGCGGAGGGAGAGGTGCAGGTGGGAACCAGGGCTGTGCTATAGGTGCTCACAGGCCAGCGTGAGTTCCGCGGGCACAGGCGCGGGCTTGGCGGGCTCCTCACTCCAAGCGGCTGGCTGGCCCTGCCGGCCCTGCCGGCCCAGGGCAGTGAGGGGCTTAGCACCTGGGCCAGCAGCTGCAGTGGGTGCGCCAGGTTCCCCAGCAGTGCCGGCTGGCTGGTGCTGCAGTCGAGTTCTCACCGGGCCTCAGCTGCCTCCCCGCTGGGCAGGGCTTGGGACCTGCAGCCCGCCATGCCCGAACTCCCCTGTGGTGGGCTCCTGCGTGGCCTGAGCCTCCCCGACGAGTGCCGCCCCTGCTCTGCAGCACTGGATCCCATCAACCACCCACAGGATGAGGAGTACAGGTGCAAGGTGCAGGATTGGCAGGCAGCTCCGCCTGCGGCCCTGGTGCGGGATCCACTAGGTGAAGCCAGCTGGCTTCCTCAGTCTAGTGGGGACTGGGAGAACTTTTATGTCTAGCTAAGGGATTGTAAACACATCAATCAGCACTCTGTATCTAGTTCAGGGTTTGTAAATACATCAATCAACACTCTGTGTCTAGCTCAAGGTTTGTAAATACACCAATCAGTACTCTGTATCTAGCTAACCTAGTTGGGACTTGGAGCACTTTTATGTCTAGCTAGGGGATTATAAATGCACCAATCAGCACTCTGTGTCTAGCTCAGGGATTATAAATGCACCAATCAGCACTCTGTAAAACGGACCAATCAGCTATCTGTAAAATGGACCAATCAGCAGGATGTGGGTGGGGCCAGATAATGGAATAAAAGCAGCCTGCCCCAGCCAGCCAGCCAGGGCAACTGGGTCCCCTTTCACACTGTGGACGCTTTGTTCTTTTGCTCTTTGCAATAAGTCTTGCTGCTGCTCACTCTTTGGGTCCACGCTGCCTTTATGGACTGTAACACTCACCGTGAAGTTCTGCAGCTTCACTCCTGTTAGTGAGACCACGATCCCACCAGAAGGAGGAAGCACCAGACGCATCTGAACATCTGAAGGAACAA
>NW_016823289.1:120234-133341 GCF_001698545.2 Rhinopithecus bieti | reverse complement strand
TAGATAAAATATATATTATAAAATATAAATATATTTAAATATATAACTATTTAAAATTATATATAGTACCTTTAAATAGCTATATATTTAAGACATACATGTACATGGCTTGGAAATATACATACTCTGTGCTACATAAGTGTTAACCAGTGAGTCATCAAATGATCAACAACTGATACCATTCTTTACTTACAATGTTATTTTGTATTTTTCTCATTACAAGTTACATTTTCTGTGTTATCTAAATACTGACACAAAAGAGGACAGTAGGCTGCCAGCCAACATTTGATAAAACTTAAAGTCAAACGACATAATCTTCTAGTTTATTTTAGGTGCACTTTTGTCTTATGCAAAATGACATGTCTGAGTGGTAGGTATGAAGTTGTAGCCTTGTTTTATTTTCTACAAAGACCCTCAGAAAGACGGTATTAACAGACAGCTCAAAACCTCATTTTTCACATTATTTTAAAATATCAACTGCCATGAGAATCTAGAGATACAGAACACTAGAAATTATAAACAAATATATATATGAAGACAAAAATTACAAAAACAAATTCTAGACAAAATAGGATGTGTTAATAGACTTCTAACAAATAAAGAGATTAAATCAATTAAAAATCTTCATGTATAGAGTATCTCAGATCTGGATGGCATCACTGATGTATTCTGCCAAATTTTTTTGAGAATTAATATCGATCCTTCCCAAATATTTTCTGTGGGGAAAAGAGAGATCAGATTGTTACTGTGTCTATGTAGAAAAGGAAAACATAAGAAACTCCATTTTTATCTGTACCAAGAAAAACTATTCTGCTTTGAGGTGCTATTAATCTATAACTTTAGCCCCAACCCTGTGCTCACAGAAGCATGTGCTGTACTGAATCAAGGTTTAAGGGATTTAGGGCTGTGCAGGATGTGCCTTGTTAACAATATGTCTGCAGACACTATGCTTGGTAAAAGTCATCGCCATTCTCCATTCTCTATTAACCAGGGACACGATGCACTGCAGAAAACCGCAGGTACCTCTGCCCAAGAAAGGCTGGGTATTGTCCAAGGTTTCCCCCCACTGAGACAGCCTGAGATACAGCCTCATGGGAAGGGAAAGACTTTACCGTTCCCCAGCCCAACACCCATAAGGGGTCTGTGCTGAGGATGGTTAGTAAAAGAGGAAGGCTTCTTTGGTTAAGAGGAAGGCCTCTGCTTCCCACATGTCCCTGGGAAGGCAATGTCTCGGTGTAAAGCCAACCATTTGTTCTATTCTGAAATAGGAGAAAAACTGCCCTGTGGCTGGAGGCGAAATATGCTAGTGGTGATACTGCTCTGTTACTCTTTGCTACACTGAGATGTTTGGGTAAAGAGAAACATAAATCTAGCCTATGTGCACATCTGGGCACAGTACCTTCCCTTGAACTTATTTATGATGCAGATTACTTTACTGACATGTTTTCCTGATCTTCTCCCACCATCACCCTGTTCACCCTGTTCTCCTGCTGCACTCCCCTTGCAGAGATAGTGAAAATAGTAATCAATAAATACTGAGGGAACTCAGAGACCAGCACTGGTACAGGTCCTCACATGCTGAGTTTGCTGGTCCCCTGGGCCCACTGTTCTTTCTCTATACTTTGTCTCTGTGTCTTATTTCTTTTTCAGTCTCTTGTCCCACCTGATGAGAAATATCTACAGGCGTAGAGGGGCAAGCCCCTGCACTTTCAATAAAAAGGAGATAATAAATAACATATAAAAAGAGTTATACACAAGTGGGATTGTTTCAAAAACATGTAGTTTTGAGAGGTGACAACATGCTAGCAGCCCTTGCTCTCGGCACCTCCTCTGCCTTGGCGTCCACTCTGGTGGCGCTTGAGGAGCCCTTCAGCCCATCAGAGCACTGTGGGAGCCCCTCTCTGGGCTGGCCAAGGCTGGAGGCGGCTCCCTCTGCTTGCGGGCAGGTGCGGAGGGAGAGGTGCAGGTGGGAACCAGGGCTGTGCTATAGGTGCTCACAGGCCAGCGTGAGTTCCGCGGGCACAGGCGCGGGCTTGGCGGGCTCCTCACTCCAAGCGGCTGGCTGGCCCTGCCGGCCCTGCCGGCCCAGGGCAGTGAGGGGCTTAGCACCTGGGCCAGCAGCTGCAGTGGGTGCGCCAGGTTCCCCAGCAGTGCCGGCTGGCTGGTGCTGCAGTCGAGTTCTCACCGGGCCTCAGCTGCCTCCCCGCTGGGCAGGGCTTGGGACCTGCAGCCCGCCATGCCCGAACTCCCCTGTGGTGGGCTCCTGCGTGGCCTGAGCCTCCCCGACGAGTGCCGCCCCCTGCTCTGCAGCACTGGATCCCATCAACCACCCACAGGATGAGGAGTACAGGTGCAAGGTGCAGGATTGGCAGGCAGCTCCGCCTGCGGCCCTGGTGCGGGATCCACTAGGTGAAGCCAGCTGGCTTCCTCAGTCTAGTGGGGACTGGGAGAACTTTTATGTCTAGCTAAGGGATTGTAAACACATCAATCAGCACTCTGTATCTAGTTCAGGGTTTGTAAATACATCAATCAACACTCTGTGTCTAGCTCAAGGTTTGTAAATACACCAATCAGTACTCTGTATCTAGCTAACCTAGTTGGGACTTGGAGCACTTTTATGTCTAGCTAGGGGATTATAAATGCACCAATCAGCACTCTGTGTCTAGCTCAGGGATTATAAATGCACCAATCAGCACTCTGTAAAACGGACCAATCAGCTATCTGTAAAATGGACCAATCAGCAGGATGTGGGTGGGGCCAGATAATGGAATAAAAGCAGCCTGCCCCAGCCAGCCAGCCAGGGCAACTGGGTCCCCTTTCACACTGTGGACGCTTTGTTCTTTTGCTCTTTGCAATAAGTCTTGCTGCTGCTCACTCTTTGGGTCCACGCTGCCTTTATGGACTGTAACACTCACCGTGAAGTTCTGCAGCTTCACTCCTGTTAGTGAGACCACGATCCCACCAGAAGGAGGAAGCACCAGACGCATCTGAACATCTGAAGGAACAAACTCCAGACACACCATCTTTAAGAACTGTAACACTCACTGCGAGGGTCCCTGGCTTCATTCTTGAAGTCAACGAGACCAAGAACCCACCAATTTGGGACACAGTTTTAACATCTAGAGAACAATTAATTTATCCATTTATGCTTACACTTCCACAAGTTTCCCCATTTGTGTGTGTGTGTGTTTTAATAAGTACACTTAACATGGCTATATTTATTATTCTCATAGTGGTGAAGTGTCACAGGAATATATCCAATCTCATGAAATTGAGTATGTTGAGCTTGAACTTTTTCGTATATCAAATATTTTAATAAAGCTGTTAATATCCATAAAATATATCACAATAAAATAAAGATCAAGATGTGATAATATCATTGACAGAAAAAAATTTTGGCTAAATGTACTTTATGATTGTAATCCTGAACAAACTAGGAGTTGAGGAGAACGTCCACAACCTGTTAAAGGGCATCTATATAAAATGTGCAATAATTATTACTTAGTGAAAAAAAGTTTCCTCCATAACATTGGGAACAAGACAAATATTCACTTTTGCCACATCTATTAAATATTATTCTGGAAAATTTAGCTTTAAAAGTCATATATGAAAAGATAAAGAAAGTGTCTCTACATTGTCTTAGAGTAAAATTCTTTTAATTTCTGAGACATTATTTCATATATGAAAGAAATCTTGCGGAACTGTCTAAAAACTCAAATAAATTTAGCAATGTTGCAGACTATGAGATGAAGATCCAAATATTAATTGTATTTCTGTACACTAGCTATGAACTTTCTGAAAATACAACAAAGAAAACCAACCATTCAAAATAAAAATGAATGAAAACTCCCACAAGAAAAAACTTTTTTAAAAAGTGCTGGCTGGGCGCGGTGGCTCAAGCCTGTAATCCCAGCACTTTGGGAGGCCGAGGCGGGGGGATCACGAGGTCAGGAGATCGAGACCCTCCTGGCTAACACGGTGAAACCCCGTCTCTACTAAAATACAAAAAACTAGCCGGGCGCGGTGGCGGGCTCCTGTAGCCCCAGCTACTCGGAGGCTGAGGCGGGAGAATGGCGGGAACCCGGCAGGCGGAGCTTGCAGTGAGCCGAGATCGCGCCACTGCACTCCAGCCTGGGCGACACAGCGAGACTCCGTCTCAAAAAAAAAAAAAAAAAAAAAAAAAAAAAGTGCTAACTGGGTCAGGCGTGGTGGCTCACACCTGTAATCCCAGCACTTCGGGAGGCTGAGGCGGGCAGATCACGGGGTTAGGAGTGCAAGACCATCCTGGCTAACATGGTGAAACCCCATCTCTACTAAAAATAGAAGACATTAGCTGAGTGTGGTGGTGGGCCCCTGTAGTCCCAGCTACTTGGGAGGCTGAGGCAAGAGAAAGGCGTGAACCCTGCAGGCGGAGCTTGCAGTGAGCGGAGGTTGCGCCTCTGCACTCCAGTCTGGGTGACAGAGCGAACCTCCATTTAAAAAAAAAAAAAAAAAAAAAAAAGGTGCTAACTGAACAAAATGGTAATAAAAGATAAAACTACGCTTAACATTAGTCATCAGAAAAATGCTAATCAAAACCTCAGGGAGGCCGGGTGCAGTGACTCATGCGTTTAAGCCCGGCACTTTGAGAGGCAGAGGTGGGTGGATCACTTGAGCCCAGGAATTTGAGATCAGCTGTGCAACATGGTGAAACCCCATCTCTACTGAAAAACACAAAAATTAGGTGAGCATGGTGGGTGGTACATCCTGTAGTCCCAGCTACTCAGGTGGCTGAGGCAGGAGGATCATTTGAGATTGGGAGGTGGAGGCAGCAGTAAGCCATGAGCATGCCATTGCACTCCAGCCTGGGTCCCCAAGTGATATCCTGTCTCAAAAACATAACCCTCAGGGAGATACCCCTTCTTATGTAGTATAATGATTTAACAACAAACAAAAGTAAGTGTTGGCAGAGACATAAACATAGAATCCTCACAAACTGCTGATAAACCTGTAAAACAGCATATCCGCTTTACAAAACAATTTGGTAGTTTCTTGAAATGTTTAACATAGGTTTACCATATTGGTGCATCAGCTCCACTCTCACTTATGTGCCCCAAAGATATGAAAATGTTGGTTCACACAAAGGCTCATTGGAACATTGTTTGTTATAACCATATATGAAAAATGGAAACACTCAAATGCCAACCAGTTAATATAAGGAAAAACAATTAAGTATATTTTATATTGGAATACTATTTGGCAATCAAAATGAAATAAATAATGCTACATGCTACAACGGATATGAACCTCAAACAAACTAAACTAATAGAAACCAGAAGCAAAAGACTGATAATGTATGGTTTCAATTATACAAGACATGTCCAGAAAGTGAATGTCTACAGATAGAATGGAGATTAATGGTTGTGTAACACTGAGATAAGAATGAGAAATGGCCTCAAATTGCATTAAGTTTTGGGGGAGTTAATGGAATTGGACTTCTAAGAGGCACTTGAAGTCCACTGAATACATCCTGGAAGTTCAAGGTTAGTGGCTGCCACTTACTGCTTTGTCAACAGACCTGGAGCACCTGCAAGAGCTCAAGTGGACAAGGCACCAGCTCCGCATCCTCCCACAGCTGGCATGAAGCAGCAGAAGGGGGCTGGGTTGGGGTGCCAAGACCCTGGAGCCCAAGAGCAATGGTGGATGAGGAATCAGATGACTTCCTACATACCAGTAGGACTGCAGCACCTGGAGTGGGACTCAGTGGGTCACACTGGGGTGGCCAGATACACCTGGGGCTGCCAAGTACACTTTCCCAAGTCAGCAGCCCTCCTCTCTGCTGGTGGCAAATAGTATCTACTTGCCAAGTTTGAAAGTGAACCCTCATTGTATGGTAGTAAAACAAGTAACACAGTGGCAGGGCATCTGAGTACCCCATACAAATAAAGGCAAACCACCTAGTACTTCCCCCAACCTGGCAACAGAAAATAGCAAAATAGATTCATCCTTTCAGGGATTGTACCTGATTCCTCTGAAAACACAATGCAACATTCCCCCAGCACCATGCCCATCATGACGTGGGAGGAACAGATTTGGAGCTCTGGAGACAATTAGCTGCCTGTGGAGCTGCTCTTTCTCCCCACAAAGCCTGAGACTTCATCCACACGTGGAGATGCTGAGGCAGCCAGGCAGTACCTGCAAAAGGGAACCCGGCACAACCAGCAGCCCATTCCAGGAAGATGCACATGCATGTATGGGTCACAGGTTATGTTTTATTTTCCCTCCCCTCCAGGAGATCTTGGTATGTTGCCTCAGGCTGAGGCTCAGTGGCTACTCACAGGTACAATCATCACACATTATAGCCTTGAACTCCTGAGCTCAAGCAATTCTCATACCTCAGCCTATGAAGAAGCTGGAATTACAGGCACATGCAACTGTGCCTGGATCAAAAAGCATTCTTTAAAGTGCAACCAACAAGTACTATTCAGCCATATGCTAACTTCATTTATGACCTTTTTAAGTTAACACCTGGTTTAAATGAAATATTCAAACTGATATTTTTACACAGTCAGGAAAGTGCTAGGAGGAAGAAGGATGTTTGGAGCCCAAATACCTAAAATAATTCTACCAATTCTAGCCTTGTGTTATAAGCAAACAGTAATTCTGGCTATAGTCAGATACTATTTCTGCAGTGAAGCACTATTATTTCAAAAATTTATGCAAAACATAAAATAAATTTTCAAGTATTAAAAATAATTGCACTCTACAAATTACTGTTATCTTATGGTATATGGGACAGGGTGTGTGGTCCAAATAAGAGACTTGAGATCTCTGATGAAACACTACTGTCCGTCAAAAAAGAATTGTGAAATATTTTACTTATGTGTACAATGTGGATAACTGTGCTTCTGAAAAGTACTGTATATTACACAAATCCTTAATGCATACAACTAAAAATTCTCAAAAATTTACTTGTCACAGTAAATATAAATTTTAACTGATAAGTAATTTGAAACTTTCAGAGAAAACAGCAGGATTTTTATTTTAATAATCTGGCAAATTGGGCCTGGCGCGGTGGCTCAAGCCTGTAACCCCAGCACTTTGGGAGGCCGAGACGGGTGGATCACGAGGTCAGGAGATCGAGACCATCCTGGCTAACACAGTGAAACCCCGTCTCTACTAAAAAAAACCCAAAAAACTAGCAGGGCGAGGTGGCGGGCGCCTGTAGTCCCAGCTACTCGGGAGGCTGAGGCAGGAGAATGGCGTAAACCCGGGAGGCAGAGCTTGCAATGAGCTGAGATCCGGCCACTGCACTCCAGCCTGGGCGACAGAGCGAGACTCCATCTCAAAAAAAAAAAAAAAAAAATCTGGCAAATTATCAAATTTAGCATTATCTCATTACTAATCTGTCTCAGCCAAACTGATATGCAGAAAACTTTATAAGTTTTTGTTTTGTTATTGAAAACCAGCAGAAGACAAGGATGCTCTCTCACCACTCCTATTCAACATAGTATTGGAAGTCCTGGCCAAAGCATTAAGCAAGAGAAAGAAATAAGAGCATCCAAGTAAGAAGAGAGGAAGTCATGTTATCCCTGTTTGCAGATGGTATGATTCTATATCTAGAAAACCCCATAGCCTTGACTCAGAAGCTCCTTAAGGTTATAAACAACTTTAGCAAAGTCTCAAAACACAAAATCAATGTACAAAAATTACTAGCATTTCTATACACCAAAAATTATAAAGCCAAGCCAGGCACGGCGACTCACACCTGTAATCCCAGCACTTAGGGAGGCTGAGGCAGGCAGATCATGAGATCAAGAGTTCAAGACTAGCCTGACCAACATGGTGAAACCTGTCTCTACTAAAAATACAAAAATTAGCCAGGCGTGGTGGCACGTGCATGTAATCCCAGCTACTCAGGAGGCTGAGGCAGGAGAATCGCTTGAACCCGGGAGGTGGAGGTTGCAATGAGCTGAGATTACACCACTGCACTCCAGCCTGGCCAACAGAGTGAGACTCAGTCTCAAAAAATAAAAATAAATAAATAAATAAATAAATAAATAAATAAAATTATAAAGCCAACAGCCAAATCAGGAATGGAATCCCATTCACAACTGTCACAAGAAAAGAAAAGAAAAAAGAAAGAAAACCTAGAAATACAGCTAACCAAGAAGGTGAAGGTGAAAGAGCTCTACAATAAGAGCTACAAACACTGCTCAAATAAATCAGAGATGACACAAACAAATTAAAAAAACTCCAAGGTCATGCATTTAACAAATCAGTATTATTAAAATGGCCATACTCGTGGTGGTTCAGGCCTGTAATCCCAGCACTTTGGGAGGCCGAGATGGGCGGATCACGAGGTCAGGAGATCGAGACCATCCTGGCCAACACGGTGAAACCCCATCTCTATTAAAAAATACAAAAAACTAGCCGGGCGAGGTGGCGGGCGCCTGTAGTCCCAGCTACTCAGGAGGCTGAGGCAGGAGAATGGCGTAAAACCCGGGAGGCAGAGCTTGCAGTGAGCCAAGATCCGGCCACTGCACTCCAGCCTGGGTGACAGAGCGAGACTCCGTCTCAAAAAAAAAAAAAAAAAAAAAAGGCCATACTACCCAAAGCAATTTACAGATTCAATGCTATTCCTAACAAACTAACAAAGTTCTTCACAGAACTTTTTAAAAAAAGACTGAATAGCCATGAAAATCCAAAGCAAACAGACCAACGCTGGAAGTATCACACTACCCGACTTCAAACTATACTATAGTATAGACTTCAAACTATACTATAGTAATCAAAGTGGCATGGTATTGATACAAAAACAGAAACACAGGCAAGTGAAACAGCATAGAGAGTCCAGACACCTACAACCATCTGATCTTTGACAAAGCTTAACAAAACATGCAATGAATAAAGAACTTCCAATTTAATACATGGTGCTGGAAGAACTGGCTAGCCATATGCAGAAGATTGAAACTGGACTCCTTCCTTACACCATATACAAAACTCAAGATGAATCAAAGACTTAAATGTAAATTCCATAACTAAACCCTGGTATACAACCTAGGCAATATCATTCTGGACATAGAGAGAGGCAAAGATTTCATGACGAAGATGCCAAAAGCAATTGCAATGAAAGCAAAAATTGGCAAATGGGGTCTAATTAAACTAAAGAGCTTCTGTAAAGCAAAAGATACTACTGACAGAGTAAACAGACAACATACAGAATGGGAGAAAATTTCTGCAAACTATGTATCTGACAAAGGTCTAATATTCAGAATCTATATGGAACTTAAATCTACAAGAAAAAAACAACTCCATTAAAAAGTGGGCAAAGGAGATGAACACTTTTCAAAAAAAAAAAAAAAAAAGATATACATGCAGCCAACAATCATTTTTAAAAAGCTCAACATAACTGATCATTAGAGAAATGCAAATCAAAACCACAATGAAATATCATCTTACACCAGTTGGAATGGCTATTACTAAAAAGTCTGAAAATAACAAAACAAAACGCTTATACACTGTTGGTGGGAGCGTAAACTTGTTCAAACATTGTGGAACACAATGTGGTGATTTCACAAAGACTGAAAAACAGAACTGCCATTTGACCCAGCAATCCCATTACTGGGTAAATACCCAAAGAAATATAAATCATTCTATCATAAAGACACATGCACACATATGTTCACTGCAGCACTATTTACAATAGCAAAGACATGGAATCAACCTAAATGTCCATAAATAGTAGACTGGATAAAGAAAATTAGTAACCTATATGCCATGTATTATGATGCAGCCATAAAAAAAATGAGATCATGTCCTTCACAGAAGCATGGGTGGAGCTGGAGGCCATTATCGTTATCTGCTAATGCAGGAACAGAAAACCAAATACTGCATTTCCCTAAGTGGGAACTAAATGAGAACACATGGACACACAGAGGGGAAAAATAGAGTGGGGTGCCTGCTGGACAGTAGACAGCAAAAGGATGGAGAGAATCAGAAAAATAACTAATGTGTACTAAGCTTAATACCTGGGTAAATAATCTGTACAACCAACCAACCCCCATTACACGAGTTTACCTATATAAAACCTGCACATGTACCCCTGCACTTGAAATAAAAAAAAGAAAAAATAATAAAGCTGAATTTATTTTAAGAAGGTATATAAAAATCATGCTGGATATTAAAGCAACATTCATGTATGGTGCTTATTAATTCTTCAAAGATTCGATAAACAGCAAAAAGTTCTATTTTCAGATATGTGGCAGCCAGGAAAAAAATTTCTCTCATAGCAACTACTATGGCATAATAAAACTAAATGGTCTTCATAGTAATCTAAAATCTAATTAATATAAAATGTAAAATAATCTCATATTTTGACATAATTTTAATCAGTCTTAAAATATAATACATAAAGTGCCTCTAAACTTTAAAAAAAAGAAGCATAACTCAGTCATTCTGAATTTAGATATCTGTTGCTTTCAAAGATAAAATTCAACGTAATTACATACAGTATTTAAAAGAAAATTATAGGGGGAAGTGACAGGAGGACCTGCAGCAGGCCCGCTTTGGCCTTCTCTCCGGCCTGGTTTCCCTCTGTGTGTGACTGTGCGCTCAGCCCAGCACCATGGGGAAGTGGGACAATCACGTGGTACTGCCAAAATTACGACATGACACCAAGGGAATTAGAATGAGATCAATATTGTTAAAAACAAAAACCTGAAACCAGTTAAATTTAACAAAGGTTATTTGAACAAGAAAATGATTCTAGAACTGGAGGAAGATGTTCTACATCCTGGACTACATGAACCCAATAGCAATGGCGAGATCAAGGGGTCCAATCCAGTCTTCAGGGCCAAAAATACCGGATTACTTGAATCGACCAAGGCCTACCTGGGAAGAAAAGAGCAACTAGAAGAGGAAAAGAAAGGCTCCAAGACTTTGGCTGAATTTGAAGAAAAAATGAATGAGAACTGGAAGAAAGAACTAGAAAAACACAGGGAGAAATTGCTAGGTGGAAGTGAGAGCTCATCAAAAACAAACAAACAAAACAAACAAACAAAAAAAAAAACAAAAAAAAAAAAAAAAAAAAAAAAAAAAAAAAAAAAAAAACAAAGAAAAAAGAAAAGAATAAATCTGGCAGGTATTCATCTTCTTCATCAAGCTCTAATTCTTCCAGCAGTTCTTCTGATTCTGAAGATGAGGATAAGAAACAAGGAAAATAGAGAAAGAAAAAGAACCGTTCACATAAATCTTCTGAAAGCTCCATGTAATAAACTGAATCAGACAGTAAGAATAGTTTAAAAAAGAAAAAGAAGTCAAAAGATGCAACTGAGAAAGAAAAGGACATTAAAGGACTCAGCAAAAAGAGAAAGATAAATACTTAAGATAAAACTTTATCATCCAAGTCCTTGTCAGAATCACAGTATATTGAGGAGGTATGAGCAAAAAAGAAGAAAAGCAGTGAAAATGAGAAAAGCAACAGAAAAAAGAAAAGAAGCATAAGAAACACAGTAAGAAGAAGAAAAGAAGGTTGCTAGTTCAAGTCCTGACTCACCACAACATTAAGAAAAATCAGGATTCCCTTATAAAGAAAGTGCAATGTCTGAGGAAATTTTAACTGTGAAAACTACAACATATTTACTAAAATGCACGAATTTTCTTGTTTTTAGAATTATTCCTGGACTATTCAGTAGCCACTCAGATGCCACTGTGTGAAAGGGCCATAAATGTTGCCTGCTGCTTGAACATCTATTTTTTCCTCTTCCAGTGCTTCATAACTCTGGGAGATAATACTCTGCAGTCAGACTAGTGGTTATTTGGTAATAAAATTAATACTTTTAACTAGAAGTGTCTAAGGATAAACCAACAGAAAGTGAATCTGGATACATCTTTAAGATGTAATCAGAAATGACCAGATGACTCCAGTTAAAATTTTTGAAGGAGGGATTACATTAATATTTCAAAACCGTTACTCTGTAGAGAAGTGTATTTTAATTTTTTCCCCTCGTATACTTTTATTTACCTGGGGAAGGAGCTTTTAGGGTTGCAGGGCTGGTTTGCTATCTCTTTAGCTAGTAGATTAGTGTGCCTTTGATCCTCACACATCCTGACTGTATTATGGACATGGTAGCCATGCTTCACTGGGATGTCAGAGCTGGGTACCAGCAGTCTTGCCCTTTACTGAGCTTAGTGTCATCCTTGGATGCTGTCATACGCTGCTTTGAGTGAACCAGAGAAGCAGTCATTTGCAGCATGAGAAAGCCCCAAAAGCTCTGGGATTTACCTCTTCAATAATAAAGAATATTTTTTAGCATTAGAATATGTTATGTCATTTGAATTAATTTTGATTACACTTTGGCTTGGGAGAGGAATTATTTTAAATAGACACTGGTACTTTTTGAACTTGATAGCTGGAGATTCTAAAATGCATGTTTTATACCAAGTTTTATGTTGGGAACAGGCCCCCAAAATCTGGCCATAAACAGGCCCCAAAACTGGCCAAAAACAAAATCTCTGCAGCACTGTGACATGTTCGTGATGGCTATGACGCCCACACTGGAAGGTTGTGGGTTTATCGGAATGAGGGGCAAGGAACACGGGGCCCACCCAGGGCAGAAAACTGCTTAAAGGTATTCTTAAACCAAAAACAGCATGAGGATCTGTGCCTTAAGGACATGCTCCTGCTGCTAACAAGCCAAACCCATCTATTTCAGCCCATCCCTTTGTTTCCCATAAGGAATACTTCTAGTTAATCTATAATCTATAGAAACAATGCTTATCACTAGCTTGCTGTCAATAAATACATGGGTAAATCTCTGTTCGAGGTTCTCAGCTCTGAAGGCTGTGAGACCCCTGATTTCCCACTCCACACCTCTATATTACTGTGTGTGTGTCTTTAATTCCTCTAGCACCACTGGGTTAGGGTCTCCCCGACCAAGCTGGTCTCGGCAGTTTTAAGCAGTCAGGAAAATTTTATGTAACCAGTGATAGTTTTTTTTTTTTTTTTGTATGGATTTTGTTTAGGCTGCAATGTTTAGCTTTTGTTAACTCCTCCCTCTTGCTGTCATTACCATGTTTAATGGCCTACTTGCCAAGATATTTAGCATGCAAAAAGCAGGATTTTGA
>NW_016823289.1:81061-118985 GCF_001698545.2 Rhinopithecus bieti | reverse complement strand
TGAGACGGAGTCTTGCTCTGCCACCCAGGCTGGAGTGCAGTGGCCGGCTCTCAGCTCACTGCAAGCTCCGCCTCCCGGGTTCACGCCATTTTCCTGTCTCAGCCTCCCGAGTAGCTGGGACTACAGGCGCCTGCCTCGTCGCCCGGCTAGTTTTTTGTATTTTTTTTTAGTAGAGACGGGGTTTCACCATATTAGCCAGGATGGTCTCGATCTCCTGACCTCATGATCCGCCCGTCTCGGCCTCCCAAAGTGCTGGGATTACAGGCTTGAGCCACCGCGCCTGGCCAGGACCTCTTCAAGGAGAACTATAAATAATTGCTCAGAGAAATCAGAAAGGACACAAACAAATGGAGAAACATTCCATGCTCATGGATAGGAAGAATCAGTATTGAGAAAATGGCCATACTGCCCAAAGTAATTTATAAAAGAATTCAATGCTATTCCCACTAAATTATCACTGACATTCTTCACAGAATTAGAAAAAACTACTTTAAAATACACATGGAACAAAAAAAAGCCCAAACAGCCAACGTAATCCTAAGCAAAAAGAACAAAGCTGGAGGCATCATACTACCTGATTTCAAACCATACTACAAGGCTACAGTAATCAAAACAGCATGGTACTGGCACAGAGAGAGACACATAGACCAATGGCACAGAATAGAGAACACAGAAATAAGACTGCACACCTACAGCTAAGAGAGAAGAGCACCCCTCATATTGTCTTATGCCCAATTTCGGCCTCCAAAGAAAGAAGTAAAAACTAAAAGGCAGAAATGAAATCCACAAGCAGACAGCCTGGTGCCACCCTCTGGGCCTGGTAGTTAAAGATCGACCCCTGACCTAACCAGTTATATTATCTATAGAATCCAGACATTGTATGTAAGAGCATTGTAAAAATCCCTGTCCTGTTCTGTTTCATTCTGAATACCAGTGTGTGCAGCCCGCAGTCACGTACCCCCTGCTTGCTCAATCGATCACGACCCTCTCATGCGGACCCCCTTATAGTTGTAAGCCCTTAAAAAGGACAGGAATTGCTCACTCGGGGAGCTCCGCTCTTGAGACAGGAGTCTTGCCGATGCTCCCAGTCGAATAAACCTCTTCCTTCTTTAACTTGGTGTCTGAGGAGTTTTGTCTGCGGCTCATCCTGCTACATTTCTTGGTTCCCTGACTGGGAAGTGAGGTGACTAACAGATGGTTGCCGCAGCTCCTTAGGCAGCTTAAGCCTGCCCTGTGGAACATCCCTGTGGGGGACTCTGACCAGCCTGAGCAACGCAGATCCTGAGAGCACTCCCAGGTAGGCATTTGTCCCAGTGGGATGCCTTGCCAGAGCAGTGTGTGGCATGCCCCCTGGAGGATCAATGCAGAGGTTGAACACTAGGAAAGAACCAGTACTTGGAGTCTGGACATCTGAAACTTGGTAAGACTAGTCTTGAGAACATGCCCACTCCATTTGAGTGGAAGTGTGGCCTCATCACCCACAACATGCCTTTGTTGGCACTTTGGTTTGGTTTTGGTTTTGGTTTTGACTTGGTTTGAATTACCTGACAGGACCGGTTTTAGGAACTTGCCTACTCCATTTGAGTGGAAGTGGCCTGATCACCCACAGTGCACCTGTACCGGCACTTTGGTTTTTGTTTTTGACTTGACTTGGATTGCTTGATACTTTGGTTTTGGTTTGGACCTGGCTTAGATTTCTTGATATTCTGATTTTGGTTTTGATTCTGGTTTGGCGTAAACTGTAAAAGTGTGTGTGTGCCCTTTTTACCCGTTCTTTATTTTGTGGTGTGTGTGTGGTGTAAGCGTGGTGTTTTGTCTCAAAGAAGCATGGGTCAGGCACAAGTAAGTCAACTCTACTAGGAACTATGTTGAAAAATTTCAAAACAGGATTTAAAGGAGACTATGGAGTACTATGACACCAGGAAAACATAAAACTGTGTGTAAAACTGTGTGTAATGGGCCAGCATTAGAGGTGGATTGGCCATCAGAAGGAAGCCTAGACAAGTCCCTTGTTTCAAAGGTATGGCACAAGGTGGTAACCTGTAAAGCCAGAGCACCCAGACCAGTTCTCATACATAGTCACTTGGTTACAGCTGGTTTTAGATCTCTCCACACTGGTTGAGAGAACTGCAACATAAGCAAGGCAGAGAGAGAAAGAGAGAGAAGAGAGAGAGGAAGAGACAGAGGCAAAAGGAAAGTCAAAGACAGAGAAACAAAGTCAAAGAAAGAGAGAGAGATATATACAAGTAAAGAAAAAAAAAACAGTGTAACCTATTCCTTTTTAAAAGCTAAGGTAAATTTGAAACCTGTAATTGATAATTGAAGCTATTCTCCATATCCCTATAACACTCCAATACCGCTTCATTGTCAGTGTAAACAAGGGCATATCCCAAAAGCACTGAGGGCTTCCTATCAAAAATCCTTAACCCAGTAACCTGTGGATGGCCCAAAAGCATTCAATCTGTAGCGGCAACTGATTCGCTAACAGAAAAAAGTAAAAAATAACTTTTAGAGGCAACCTCATTGTGAGCACACCTCACTAGTTCAGAAGTACCCTAAGGAAAAAAAGGGGCGGGGGCAGAATTTATGTAAAAAGAGTATTATATGGTAAACTCTTGTCCTGAAATAAATTAACTGATTGTTTAAAGAAAGAAATATTTGTAATAAGTCAGAAAGTTGAGGCATGTCGAAGAATTGTCTGTAAAAGTTGTGAAAGAGAAAATGTTATAAAAAAACAGTTTATGTGCAAGGTGTATAAGGAAAGTAAAATATACCTTTGGTAAAAGAATTATAAGGAGGAATAACAATATAAATTTTTACCTACATTAAAAGGTTAAAATATGTATATTTTGTTTTAAAGGTTTAATCAAGTTTTATGTTATTGGAAAGGGAAATTTCTGTGGTAAATATTGTGTCTAAATATAGAGTAACAACCAGTTTTCTGTAAACTGAGGACATTAAAATAAAAGCATAGTAGTTTTTCTTAAAAGCACCAACCTGCTCTTTAGCAAAAAATTATTAAAGGTTAAAAGCCGAGTCTATAAAATCTTACGCTTCTGATGTCGCTCAAACATTAAAAATTGGAATAAATATGTCTATAAAGGTTATTAAAATTAGGTTAACATTAATGAACTACACAATATTAAATGTAAAATTAGCTTATCTGGTACAAAAATCACACAAAAAGCATTATAAATGTAGAATGTATGGCTTCTTTGGTAAAAACTAATAAAACAGCGTGCTAAAGGAAACTTTCTCAGTAAAAAGGCACTAAGACTATAAAGTCCACAGCTAGTCTCCAAATTAAACAAAGGTCTATTCTTGAAAATTATATACTTGGTTTATCTTCCACTTTCCTTTCCCTCAAACACTAAAAGTCTTTTAAGACATGTATCACCCCTAGAATTTCTGTAAACCAGCACCAGCGGGAAGAGTCACATTCTCATCAAAGCGTGACAAGAAGAAAAACTCGAGCACAGCCTGGAAGGACCCTACCTTGTCTGCTAACCCCCCCCCACCAGACTGCTTTCATAAGCAAAAAAAAAAAAAAAAAAAAAAAGAAAAAGAAAGGGATGGACTAATACACCCGAGTCAAGAAGACACCACCCTCTCCAGAGCGTGGACCATGAAGTCCCAGGTGAAAACCCTACCAAACTAAAGCTAAGAAAACTTTACTCTTTTCATCTATTCTATACTCTTTCTCTTTCCTTGTTCTAGCTGACATTAGTTATTAGGCATAACCAAGTCAATTTCACCTAAAACTATTGCATTCATGCTGCCTTGTTATATCCTGGGGAGGACTGCCAAGTTCAAAGACAGCTTTCTGGACTCAGAAAAGTACTGTCTGTCCCTTCAGACCTGGCTTAGTAAACAACTAGGACCATTTAATCCGAGGAGATTTCGATAAAGACCCTAGTGCCAACCAGAAGTCTTGCCCCCAGTGTAGAGCTTTCATGCCATAGTTGGTCCAACGTTCTGTGGAGCACTAAAGAGCAAGGATGGACTGTCCCAACCAGTTTTTGTAATTTCCTAAAATCATACATTCATATTACTAGAGGATCATAGAAGTTAAATACTTAAACTTTAACAATAAAGACAGGATATCAAGATGCAAATGCCTGGTTAAAATGGATCAAATATTCCATCTGCAAATTAAACAAAAGCAATTGTTATGCTTGTGCACATGGCAGGCCAGAGGCCCAAATTGCCCCCTCCCACTAAGGTGGTTCTCCAGTCGACCAGGCGTAGGCTGCATGGTAGCTCTTTTCCAGGATTCTACAGCCTGGAGTAATAAGTCATGCCAAGCTCTCTCTGCTATATCCCAAAGTCTGGCACTCTGCGGGTCAGCCCCTGAGGGCCATCCAGCTTCTGTCTCCCAACACTAAGTTCACTTTGTGTCTCTCACTACAAGGAGAAAACTTAGCATTTCTTGAAGACCTGAAAGGGATGTGATGAGCTTAAGAATTTTCAAGAGCTTATCAATCAATCAGCCCTTGTTCATCCCCGGGCAGATGTGTGGTGGTATTGTGGTGGACCTGTACTGGGCACTCTGCCAAATAACTGGAGTGGCACTTGTGCTTTAGTCCATTTGGCTATCCCTTTCACCCTGGCATTTCATCAACCAGAAAAAAAAAAAAAAAAGACATTGTAAAGCAAGAGAAGTCCCTTATGGGTCTTTCAACTCTCACATCTATTTAGATGCAATTGGAGCCCCGCAAAGAATACTGGATCAATTTAAAGTTTGAAATCAAATAGTTACAGGATTTAAGTCAATATTTTAGTGGGTGACAGTTAATAAAAATGCAGACTAGATAAACTACACTTATTACAACCAACAGCAACAAGTTTTTCATGAGTTTAAAGAAAAACTCATGTCGGCCCCAGCCCTGGGTCTACCTGACCTGACAAAACCCTTTACACCCATGTGTCAGAAAAAGAAAAATGGCAGTTGAAGTTTTAACCCAGACTGTAGGGCCCTGGCCAAGGCCAGTGGCCTATCTCTCAAAACAACTAGATGGGGTTTCCAAAGGCTGGCCCCCATATCTAAGGGCCCTGGCAGCAATGGCCCTGTTAGCACAAGAAGCAGATAAGCTAACTCTTGGGCAAAACCTAAACATAAAATTCCCCCATGCTGTGGTGACTTTAATACCAAAGGACATCATTAGCTAACGAATGCTAGACTAACTAGATACCAAAGCTTGATCTGTGAAAATCCCTGCATAATCACTGAAGTTTAAAATACCCTAAACCCCACCACCTTGCTCCTGGTATCAGAGAGCCCAGTTGAACATAACTATGTAGAGGTATTGGACTCAGTTTATTCTAGTGGGCCCAACCTCTGAGACCATCCTTAAACATCAGTAGACTGGGAGCTGTACATGGATGGGAGCAGCTTCGCCAATCCCTGCAAAGTGACTCTGAAGAAGATGACAAGCCTTGCTCCAGTCACACACGGAAGCTGACTGGTCCATGCATGACTGAAGCATGAGGAAACTCATCGTGGGACTCATTTTCCTTAAAATTTGGACTTGTACAGTAAGGACTTCAACTGCTCTTCCTCAGACTGAAGGCTGTTCCCAGTGTTTATATCAAGTCACTGAGGTAGGACAAAAGGTTGCTACAGTCCTATTATTTTATGGTTACTATAAGTATACTGGAACTCTAAAAAGAACTTGCTTGTATAATGTTATTCTATGCAAGGTATGTAGCCCAGGAAATGACCAACCTGATGTGTATTATGACCCATCTGAGCCTCCCAAGACCACAGTTTTTAAAATAAGATTAAGAACTGAAGACTGGTGGGGGCTCATAAACGATATGAGAAAAGTGTTAACCAAAAAAGAAAAAAAAGAAGTGCCCAAACAAGTCACCTTAAAATTTGATGCCTGTGCTGTCATTAATAATGATAAGTTAAAAATAGGATGTGGTTCTCTTAATTAGGAAAGAGGTTATATGGCAGAAAATAAGTACATTTATCATGAATTAGGACTGTGTGAAAATATAGATAATGGTCTTGTGTCATTTAGGCTACTTAAATTTAAAAAAATGAAAAAATCCTGTCTACCTTCAGCAAGGGAAAAGTGGCCCTTCCTGTACCACTGGTCCTGTACCCTTAGAACTAGTAATAATCAACCCCCTTAATCCTCGCTAGAAAAAAGGAGAACGTGTAACCCTAAAAATTGATGGAGCTGGACTGGATCTTCAAGTGAATATCATGGTTTGAGAAAAAGTTTATAAACGGTCTCCCGAGCCAGTATTGCAAACCTTCTATGATAGACTAAATGTGCCAGTACCAGAAATTCCAAGAAAAAACAAGAAATTTGTTTTTGCAATTAGCCAAGCATGTAGCCCAGTCTCTCAATGTCACTTCATGTTATGTACGTGGAGGAACTGTAATAGGAGATCAGTGGCCATAGGAAGCCTGAGAGTTAGTACCTACAGACCCAGTTCCTGATGAATTCCTGGCCCAAAAGAATCACCCTGATCACTTCTAGGTCCTAAAAGCCTCAATCATTAGACAATACTCTATAGTAAGAATGGGGAAGGACTTCACCCTTCCTGTAGGAAGACTACATGGTGGAGTTCAAACGACACAGAGAAAAATCCATTCAGTAAATTTCCAAACTTGCAGACCGTTTAGGGCCACCCAGAATCCCACTGGGACTGGATGGCCTCCACAGGGCTATACTGGATATGTGGACATAGAGCCTACACTAAGCTGCCCGACCAGTGGACAGGCAATTGTATTACTGGCACGATTAAACCATCTTTCTTCCTACTGCCCACAAAAACAGGTGAACTCCTGGGCTTCCCTGTCTATGCTTCCCCCAAAAAGCAAAGCATAGCCATAGATAATTAAAAAGATGATAAACGGCCTCCTGAAAAAATTATACAATACTATGGGCCTACCACTTGGGCACAAGACGGGTCGTGGGGATACCGGACCCCCATTTACATGCTCAACCGAATCATATGGTTGCAAGCTGTCTTGGAGATCATCACTA
Source organism: Rhinopithecus bieti (assembly GCF_001698545.2). NCBI lineage: Eukaryota > Metazoa > Chordata > Mammalia > Primates > Cercopithecidae > Rhinopithecus > Rhinopithecus bieti. The sequence goes on along the minus strand of NW_016823289.1, from coordinate 111,981 downwards.
ATAAAACTGGTAAAACCCTGACTGTTCTGGCCTGGCAAGAAACTCAGATGAGAAATGCTATCTATCAAAATAAATTGACTCTCGACTACTTGCTAGCAGTTGAAAGAAAAGTCTATAGAAAATTTAACCTTACGAATTGCTGCCTGCAGACAGATGATCCAGGGCAAGTAGTCGAAGATATAAAGACATGATGAAACTGGCACATGTGCCTATACAAGTGTGGCAAGGATTTGACCCTGAGGCCATGTTTAAAAATGGTTTCCAGTGCTAGGACGATTTAAAACTCTTGTAAATAAAATTATAGTAGTAATAGGAACCTGCTTACTGATCCCTTATTTACTACCTGTACTCAATCAAATAGTAAAATGTTTCATCGCTACTCTAGTTCACCAGAATGCTTCAGCACAAGTGTACTACATAAATTACTATCGATCTGTCATGCAGGAAGACATAGGTAGTCAAAATGAAGGTGAGAACTCCCACTAATAAAATGAGTGAGAGTCTCAAAGTGGGGAATAAGGGAGACCACCCCTCATATTGTCTCATGCCCAATTTCTGCCTCCAAAGAAAGAAGAAGTAAAAACTAAAAGGCAGAAATGAAATCCACAGGTAGACAGCCTGGCGCCACGCTCTGGGCCTGGTAAAGATTGACCCCTGACCTAACCGGTTATGTTATCTATAGATTCCAGACATTGTATGGAAGAGCACTGTAAAAATCCCTGTCCTGTTCTGTTTCGTTCTGATTACTGGTGCATGCAGCCCCAGTCATGTACCCCCTGCTTGCTCAATCAATCACAATCCTCTCACACGGACCCCCTTAAAGGGACAGGAATTGCTCACTTGGGGAGCTCAGCTCTTGAGACAGGAGTCTTGCTGATGCTCCTGGCCGAATAAACCTCTTCCTTCTTTAACTTGGTGTCTGAGGAGTTTTGTCTGTGGCTTGTCCTGCTACACAGCCATTTGATCCTTGACAAACCTAACAAAATCAAGCAATGGGGAAAGGATTCCCTCTTTAATAAATAGGGCTAAGACAACTGGCTAGCCATATGCAGAAAGTTGAAACTGGATCCCTTCCTTAGACCATATACAAAAATTAACTCAAGATGGATTAAAGACTTAAATGTAAAATCCAGAACTATAAAAACCCTAGAAGAAAATCTAGGTAGTATCATTCAGGACACAGGCACAGGTAAAGTTTTCATGATGAAAATGCTAAAAGCAATTGCAACAAAAGCAAAAATTGGCAAATGGGATCTAATTAAACTAAACAGCTTCTGCAAAGCAAAAGAAATGATCATCAGAGTGAACAGACAACCTACAGAATGGGAGAAAATTTTTGAAATCTATCCATCTGACAAAGGTCCAATATTCAGAGTCTACAAGGAACTTGAACAAATCTACAAGAAAAAAACAACCCTATTAAAAAGTGGCCAAAGGACGTGAACAGACACTTCTCAAAAGAAGACATACATGCAGCCAAGAAACATATGAAAAAAAAAAGCTTAGCATCACTGATCACTAGAAAATTGCAAATCAAAACCACAGTGAGATACCATCTCATGCCAATCAGAATGGCCATTAAAAAGTCAAAAAACAGTCTGGGGCAGTGGCTTACACCTGTAATCCTAGCACTTTGGGAGGCTGAGGCAGGTGGATCACTTGACGCCAGGAGTTCAAGACCAACCTTGCCAACAACAGTGAAACCCTGTCTTTATTAAAAAATAGAAAAAAATAGCTGGGCATGGTGGTGCATGACACCATGTAATCCCAGCTACTCAAGAGGTTGAGGCATGAGAATCACCCGAACACAGGATGTGGAGGTTGCATTGAGCTGACATCATGCCACTATATTCCAGCCTGGGTGACAGAGTGAGACTGTATCCACCCCCTCTGTCAAAAAAAAAAAAAAATAAAAAAACAACAGATGCTGGTGAGGTTGTGTAGAAAAAGCACTTGTACACTGTTGGTGGGAGTGTAATTAGTTTAACCATTGTGGAAAACAGTGTGGTAATTCCTCAAAGACCCAAGGGCAGAAATACCATTTGACTCAATAATTCCACTACCAGATACACACCCAAAAGAATATAAATCATTCTTTTATAAAGATACATGCAAATGTATGTTCATTGTAGCACTATTTACAATAGCAAATTCATAGAATCAACTTAAATGCCCATCAGTGATAGACTGGATAAAGAAAATATGTTATATATACACCCCATGGAATACTATGCAGCCATAAAAAGGAATGAGATCATGTCCTTTGCAGGGACACGGATGGAGTTGGAAATCATTATTCTAGCAAACTAATGTAGAAACAGAAAACCAAACACTGCAATTTCTCACTTATAAGGGGGAGTTAACTGATGAGAAAACATAAACATGTTGGGGGAACAACACGTACTGGGCACCTGTTGGGGTGTTGGGGGGAGGGAGAACATCAGAAAGAATAGCTAATGGATGCTGGGCTTAATACCTAGGTAACAGGATGATCTGTACAGTAAACCACTATGGCACATATCTATGTAACAAACCCACACATCCTGTACATGTACCCCCGAATTTTTTTTAAAATCTTGAAAAAAAAAAAAAAAGGAAAGGGTGAATTTCAGGGTTTCCACAGTGGCTAAAATGTAGAGATGTTCCAGGTAAGAAGGCACGGAGTAGAAGCTCCAAATTTTACCCATAACCTGCCCTAACATCTTTGGCTGCATTGTGCACTTTGTAAATGCAGTGATGATACACAAAATTTCAGGAGTCTGCAGCAGTTTGAAGGCATAAGAACTGACAGGCTACTGCTTCATGCAGGAAATACAAGACAAAATGGATTTAAATGTCTCAAAGTTTTCTTGAAACACCAAAAGTTGAAACTTTTGGTTCTAGACAAGATGGGATAAGCAAACTCTATTCTATTCTCAAAAATTATAGCAACGGGCTTGTAAAAACTTATAAAGCATCAGTCTAAAGACTCTGAAAGGTACAGAAAAGAAGGCAGACTAACTTGGAACAACAGGAGTGGTTTAACGGCTACTGCCCTGGGTATGTCTTTTGTTTTGTTTTGTTTTGCCTCCTATATATCCTGGTTCAATAGTGGAGAACACAGTAATCTGGAAAAGGCAACTGAAAAATAATGAAAAAAAAAATTCTAACATGCTCTCTCTAGCCAAAGAAGTATGGGATAAAGATGGCCTATGCAGAAAGTGATTACTGGATGACACTTCTTCATATTCTGGCAAACATCACACACAAGTAAGACATAACACTTCTCTTCCCACAGTGCTAGTGTTACAAAAACTAGGAGCAGAACTCTTTCATCCTCACCCTGTAATATTGAGGCCTAGCTTCTCCCAACCCAAACTGAATGCACTGTCAAGGCAAATACTGAACAGGGCTCTGTCTTCCATTCTCATCCTGCCATTTAGGTGCAGCCTATCACCCCATCCCCATGGGCTTTGCATTCAGGAAGACCATAAGTGGAGCTCTCCCTTACATTCCTGCCCCACAGTAATTAGGGAATGCTTTGTTTCACCTACCTACTGATCACCTTGATGAGGGAAAAATTGCCTGTTAGGGTTAAGAATATGACCAAACACATGACGCCTGGCACTAATAAAACTGACTTTAGCTTATTAACTACATATTCTCACATGCCAAGGAAGAAACACCTTGTATACCACACAGAACCGCAGAGGAAGTAGTGCTTGCAAGCAGAGTTTAAATGTTGGTGATAATAAGAGATCCTGAAAGTTTTGTTTCTAAATTTCTGCATTACCTTTTTCTTTTGTGTTTACTTTTTAGCAGACTCTTAATTACTTATTTTTAAGTTTATCAGTTCTTTTATATGCTTGCTCAAGTGTTCTGTTAAAGCCCTCTATTAAATTTATTTCAGTTAGTATACATTTGTTCTAGAATTTCTATTTGGTTGACTTTTTTAAAATCCCTATTTGTTTAGTGATACATTCTATTTGGCGGGACATTGTTTTACTCATTTGTTTTACTTTTATTCATTTTCTTTTGGCTTTTAAAATGTGCTTATGAAAGTTGATTTAAAGGCTTAGTTTAATAAATATTATGTCTGTGCTTCCTAAGAGTTTCTGTTAATTCATTAGTATTTTCCTGTGAATAATATTTTGTTGTTCATTTGAATGACTATGTTTTTATTTGCTTATTTATTTTATTTTTTAGAGATGGGATCTTCCTATGTTGCCCAGTCTGCAGTACAGTGGTTATTCACAGACTCAGTCATAGGGCACTGAAATGCCTAGGCTTAAACAATTCTTCCATCTCAGCCTCCTAAGTATCTGGCACCTGTAGTGCACATCATCTCACCTGGCTCATCATTTTTTATTGTTGAAAAGTGGATATGTTGAATACTATACTGTAGTAAATCTGGAAATCAAATTCTCCTCCCTCCCTAGGCTTTGTGACTGTTTGCTGTGAGTTGTCGTTACTCATTCAGTGATCATTTCAGTTTATTTTTAAAGCTCTGTTCTTCATCATAAGTGGTCACTGATATCTATGTTTCATTAGTTGTTGGCTCTTGATTTGAGAGAGGATTTTTCAAATGTCTAGAGAATATACATTCTTTTTTTTTTTTTTTTTGAGACTAAGTCTCCCTGTCACCAGACTGGAGTGCAGTGGTATGATCTCAGCTCACTGCAACCACCACCTCCCAGGTTCAAGCAATTCTCTTGCTTCAGCCTCCTGAGTAGCTGGGACTAAAGGCGTGTGCCACCACATTCAGCTAATTTTGAATTTTTGGTAGAGATGGGGTTTCAACATGTTGGCCAGGATGGTCTCGATCTCTTGACCTCGTGATCTGCCCACCTCGGCTTCCCAAAGTGCTGGCCAAGATCCCATCGTACCTGGCCAGGATCTTTGAGCATTTTGTTTTCTATTTCTAAGCTTTTTTGTTTAATGTATACTTTCTTAGTTTGCTTGATTTCTCCACAAAATTAATTGACATATTCACTTATTAGCCATTTAAGGTTCATAAATATGTATTACTTTAATTCATTTTTTTCTACTTATTTGGGACTAAATTTACCCAATGATACCTTATGTTTTCAGCTGTGCTAGCTTTGGCACCTGCAATAGTTTTGCTCCACTGACCATGCATATTCAAATTGGATGTCCATGAGCCCATGTTTAACATAACAGATCTAGATAGAAAACAATAAACTGGCCATTTCCTTTTCATGGATGCAGGCTGTATCCTTTTCTCATCTTCTACTACTCTACAGTCTTAAATCACATTTTCAAGTAAAACATAATAGAAAAAATTTGTGTCTTCTTTATCAAGCAAGTAATTCAAATTCTAGGTCCTAGTTTCAAGTCTCTCTCAGAGTGACTCCTGTTCTGTTATTGCTTTTGTCAGACTTCTGTACCTTCCTCTAGGCCAATCTATAAACTTTCTTGTAAAATTCAGTTGTAGCAAATTACCTTGCAAAGTCAGTTTAGCAAGAACACGTCATCCTTGATATCTGATCAGCCTCAATGTTTCATAAGGTTTCTCACTGTCCGCCATCCCACAAGGTTGATCACCCTGACTGTCCCCAGCAAGAACTGGTTTGGTCACTTTAACCAGAATACCCCTCATCCTTGTTTCCTCTTAGTAAGTTTCCATCCATCAACCCTTAGCCTGCTCCTTGGCTATAAGTTCTTACTTACCCATACTGTATTTAGAGTTGAGCTCAATCTTTCTCCCCAACTACAAAATCTTACTGCAGTGGTATCTATACCCATCTTATTATTCCGACTAAAGTGTTTCTTATTATGCTTTAACCAGTATCATGGAATATTTTTTAACATGTTTGACATGTAATTTGTAAATAGTGTTCCTCACACATGGACAGCCAAAAGTGATCAGCCTTAGCTGGAGATAGAGCAAGGTAAATATCTAGCTGTGTTTTGTTCAGAATTCTCAGCTGTTAGCTCATCTCAGTTAATAGTCATATTTGTTTATTTGTGCATATTTTAAATATTGATGGCTTGAGTGGAGAGTGGATAAATGGTTAGTTTAAGGAAGTTCTTGCATCACTAAGGTAGCCATTGATTTTCCTATTTGAGCCTTGAATATTTCCATGCCTGAGAACAGGTACCTGGAAATCATGCATTCATTCAACAGTGAGCTGGTCTTTAGGTCTTGTGACAAATGAACAAATGATTCAATATAAAATATCCTGCACCAATGGTAGTATAAAGCTCTGCGACAAAATGTTAATTCAATTGGTGAGGACTTCCCCAACCATGTACATTTTAAAGGTCTTCAGAACTGGTTCTAGACTTGCCCCTAGAAGGTAATCTCCATGACCTTGGAAAATTCTACCTGATAAGAAAGAGTGTCTTAGTTCACTTGAGGTCTTGGGTAAAAACATGTATATGATTGTAACCATGTAAGTGATATAGTGAATATCTTGTTTTTGTATGCCTGGGTCTCTGGGCCATGCTGTATTAGTATGAACCCTACAGTAGAAACGGCAATTGAGTAGCTAGAGCCAGTCATGCGCCCACTGCATGCCTATACAATTGAACCCCAATAAAATACTTTGGACACCAAGACTCTGGTTGGTTTCTCTACTTGGCAAAACTTTGCACATGTCACATTAAGACTGGGAAAATTATGTACTGCTTGTGTGATTCCACTGTGACAGGGCAACTGGAGGTGTGCACTTGGTCTCCTTTGAAAGCTTTCCTACCTCCTACTTTCTTTCCTAAATATAATCTGTATCTTTTCTATTTAATAAATTGTAGCCATAAATGTAACACTTAGTTTCTAAGTGTTTTTAGTTTTTCTAGTGAGTAATCAATTCTGACAGCGGTCAAGGAACTCTTGACAAAGTTAAATCAGAAGTGGAATTGCCTGTAATCCCAGCTACTCAGGAGGCTGAGGTATAAGAATTGCTTGAACCTGGGAGGTGGACATTGCAGGGAGCCGTGATTATGCCACTGCACTCCAGCCTGGGCGACAAGGCAAGACTCCGTCACAAGAAAAAAAAAGAAAAAAGAAAAAAAAGAAATTTTCTAAAATGGACTTACTGAATTGTTGCAAAGTTATCATTATAGAAGAGGAAGAATTAACAGTAGGGGTTCATAAATATAATATTTGTTGCCTGGATGTCTACTGAATCACACATGAAATAAGACAGCAGGTGTGCTGTGAACAGTTATTAGATGTAAAGGTTACCAATAGAACTTAGAAATAATAGACCCAACTTTAAGGAGTCAGACCAATGGATACATAATATGTAAAATAAATAAAAACAAGTGTTTAAAAATCTTAACAGGGAGGCCATTATAATGGCAGTCCCTGTGCTTTAGGTTTCTAAGAAAGCCAGAATGCAATATAAACAGAACAAACAAAACTAGAGACTTTACCTATCAGAAATTGCCAATTAACCTTCAACTAAAACATAATTCTTTTAAAAACTATGTTTGCAAAATATATATGACCAACTTATTAATGACAAAGTTGACAGTGCAGTAAGTAAATAATGTCTTACACTGGCACTAGTGGTGCCAAGCCGATTAGACATTCACAGACACACAGACAGAAAAGATCTTGATTCTTATCTCAGGCTACACACATAAATTGATTATAGATTATTGTAGCTCTGAATGCAAAAGTTAAAATTTTAAAGCTCTTAGAAGAAAACAGAGATATATGTATTATAATTCGCAAAACTTTAAAAAATTGAAACCAGGACCAGGTGTGGTGGCTCATACCTATAATGTAAGAACTTTGGGAGGATTAGGCAGAAGAATCACTTGAGATAAGGAGTTCAAAACCAGCCTGGACAACATAGTGAGAACTCGTCTCTACAAAAAAAAAAAAAAAAAAAAAAAATTAGCTGGGCAGGTGGCATGCCCCTGTGGTCCTAGCTGCCTAGGAAACTGAGATGGAAGGATTGCTTATGTCCAGAAGTTTGAGGACATAGTCAGCTATGACAATGTCAATGCACTTCACCAGGGGTGACAGAGTAAAACCCTATCTCATACATACATATATACATACATAATAACAAATTAACAAAAATAACCAGAAAGTCATAAAAAAGAAAAATTGATGTGACTACATTCAATTTAAGAAATTATTATTATCAAAATTAAGAAAATAAAAAACTAGAGTGGGAGAAGATATTCGTGTGTGTATGTGTCTATATATACACATATGTGTGTGTATACATGTGTGTATATATACACACATATGTGTATATATACGTATATATGTGTATACATATATACGTATATATACACATATATATATATCTGACAATATACTTGTATCCAGAATGTAATAAGAAATAGACAATGCAATATAACGATGCAAAAGTCTTAAACTGATACTTGAAAAAAATTACCTTCAGATGGGCACTAAACATATAAAATGGCTTCAACTTTATTAGTTATCAAGGAAATGCAAATTATATCTCAATGCAGTTCAGTTACATAGCCACCAAAATAACTAAAATGGAAAAAGAAAATATAACAAATGTTTGCCAAGATGCAGAACAAACGAAACTCTCATGCACTGCTGGTGGAAATGTAAATTGTAAGGACCACATTAGAAAACCATTTGGCAGTATATACTAAAGCTGAACATATGCATAACCTATAATCTAGCACTTTTTCTAGGTTTCTAGCATACAGAAATGTGACTATCTTGGCACCAAAGACATGTACTAAAAAGTTCAAAGCAAGAGTTTTCGTAATAGTCCCAAACTAGACAAAATCGAAATTCTATCAACAATACAAGTTGATTTTATACAATGGAATACAATACAGCAATAATTATAGATGGATTAGATTATGGATGAAAAAGAAGCAACGCCACTAAGAATGTTGAGCGACAAAGCCAATCATACAGTATATATTTTATGACCATAAAGTTCATAAATAGACAAAACTACTTAACGGTTTTAGAAATCAGGGTAATGTTTGCACTTGGTGGATAGGCAGAAACTACAAGAGGGCATCTGGATTTCTAGTAATCCATGTTTCCTTTAATTTTTCCTTTCTTTTTTACCTTCCTTCCTTCTTCCTTCCTTTTTTTTATGCTCTCCTTCTTGAACTAAGGGCTAGTTATGTAGGTATGTTGCAGAATTTTGTAACATTTAACAAGCTATATACTTATAACTTATGTATATTTGTATATATATATAATATACTTCAATATAATTTCAATGACAAGGCCTAATACTTTTCTTAGCAATTGACAGCATACAAATTATAAATAAACCTCTATAAGGATTTTATATTTCTAAGAAACCATACTACATTTTCTATTTTTTCCTCCTTTTCTTCCTGCTTACTAAACCTTTCTACTTTCAGTATTCATATTGAAGACTTTGAAAATTATCCAATGAAAATTGCACATGACCTTTATATAGAAGTCCATACTCTAAATGTATCACTCTTACAATATTAATTTATCAATTTTCTGTGGTAAATTTTTTTTTTTTGAGAGGGAATTTTGTTCTTGAGGCTGGAGTGCAAAGGCACGATGTCAGCTCACCACCACATCCGCCTCCCGGGTTCAAGCAATTCTCCTGCCTCAGCCTCCCAAGTAGCTGGGATTACAGACATGCACCACCACGAATGGCTAATTTTGTATTTTTAGTAGAGACGAGGTTTCTCCACATTGGTCAGGCTGGTCTAGAACTCCTGACCTCAGATGATTCGCCTGTCTCGGCCTCCCAAAGTGCTGAGATTACAGGCATGAGCTACTGCACCAGGCCTTTTGTGGTAATTTTTGGCCTAAATAGACTTAGAAGTTAGATAAATTATAATATACTTTCATTCCTCATAAAAGAATGATGCTATTGTTCTTGACAGAAAGACTAGAGACTCAAGGAAGCCCTTAGTTTCATAAAGGCATCAAAAGTAATGATAACAAAAATTCATTGTTTATCAGGACAGTAACAGCTTTTCCAGAAATATGGATGTAATTTCTGTCAAAAATATTTAGGTTTGAATAACTTCAATTTAATAGCATTTGCTTTAGTATTAAAGGTGAAAGTATAACTAATGAAAGTCAATTTTGCTTTATTTTAAAAAGCAGGAGGGGAGGGCAAGATAGCCAACTAGATGCAGCGAGGTAGAACAGCTCTTACCGCGGGACTGAGATGACAGGTATGCTTTTAACAGATCTTCAGAGGAAAGGCACTGACAGTGGACAGAGGGAAGACACAGAAGCTGGTCTGATGCAGCAGAAAGATGGAAACAATGCATGGGGCTACTGTATACTGGGACTCATTTTTGGACCACAACAGCTCCAGAAGAACGAGTTGAACTGTCAAGAAGCAACCCACTCTCGCCATAGGCCTCTGGAACCTTCAGCAGGAAGAGACCCGTTGACCACCAGAGACACTTTGAGTTAGCAGGGAGAGCTTCTGTCCCTTAGAACTGCAACCCCTACTTGGTAGAGATAGCAAGCCAGCTGATGTAGAGCTCAAAGGGTTTGATAAAGAAGTACCTATAGCGAGGTGTGGACTTGGCCAACCATCCCCATAGGCTCAACTTGCTCCGAGACTTTAGCAGCCCAGAGGAACTGTCAGATCTGATCTCCACAGGGCTGTCTTGCCTATCAGATGGCACTGGTCTGACCTAAGCATCCCTTGGTCTGCTGGCCTATCCTGGGGCCCAAGCCTGGCCATGTCTGCTTACAGGGCAGTCTTGGGTGTCCTCGGGGCCCACACTGTAGCTTTTGCACTGATGCACTATGCCTGACTGGTGAAGAGTTCCAACGAGATGATCGCTATGACCACATACAAGCCTGTCTGCTCCCTCCCCATACTGCAGCTTCCCCCAGGGCCATGGTAACTTCCCACATTGCTTTGCTGGTGCATGTCTATATGGGCAGCTTTTACTTTCACTGTCCACCAGCACAGGAGCATAATTCACTCTCCCGCACCCCCCCACCAACCACCACTGCAGATTCAGCCTTGGCAGGCACAGAACCAGCAAGCCCTACCCATACTAGCACCCCACCCTTGCACTAACACTGCACAGAGAACAGTGGGTCCTTCCCTGAGCAATCACTCCTGCTTGTAAGGCACAGATTAGGCACCCAGACCTGCACCACTAGCATTCTGGCCCTAGGCCAACACCACCTCCAACACAACGGCACACACACTCTGCAACAGGGGTTCCCGCCACTCATAACCCCCTGCTGTATTGCCTTCACCACTCCAGTGAATGCCTGTAGCAGGGCAAGCACTCCAACACCCACTAGCACTCTGCTGCAGCTGCTGCACCTCACCCACCACCATACACACAGTGCAGTGGATTCTAAACCTCCAGGAGCCAGAAAACAAACGAGGTTCAATACAAGTCTCCCAGAGAGCACAAAGTCCAAGATTTGGGAACTGAGTGCTGGCTCTCAAAATCTTCCAGAAACAAAACCAGTTGGCTGAAAACACATTTTACCACAATCAAATTCTCAAGGCAATCAAATACAATAAAAGAAGAAGAAAAATGCACATCCAAAGGTCAGTTACCTCAAAGATTTAAGGTAAATAAACCAACAAAGATGAGAAAGAATCAGTGCAAGAATGCTGAATGCCCAAAAAGCTAGAGTGCTTTCTTTCCTCCAAACGGCTGTGTCACCTCTCCAGGAAGGGTTCTGAACCAAGCTGAGATTGCTGAAATGACAGAAATAGGATTTAGAATATGGGTGCAAATGAAGATCATCTGAGCTACGGGCATACATTGAAACCTAATGCAAGAAAGCTAAAAATCATGACAAAACAATGCAGCAGCTGAAAGACAAAATAGCCAGTATATAAAAGAACATAACTGATGTGATAGAACTAAAAAACCCATTCCAAGAATTTTGTAATGGAATGAAAAGTATTAATAGCAGAATACACCAAATGGAGAAAAGAATCTCAGTGCTTAAAGACTGACTTTCTAAAATAAGACAATCAGACAAGAACAGTGAAAAAAAAAAAAAAAAAAAAAAAAGAGTTAAAAGGAACAAATAAAACATCCAAGAAATATAATGTAAAGAGAATGAATCTAATTGTCATTGGTGTCCCTGAAGGAAATGGGGAGAATGGAAGCAAGTTGGAAAACATATTTCAGGTTGTCATCCATGAGAACTTTCCCAACCTAGCTAGAGAAGCCAACATTCATATTCAAAAAATGCAGAAAGCATCAGTAAAACACATCAAAACAAAATCATCTTCAAGACACATAATCATCAGATTCTCTGAGGTTGAAATAAAAGTAAAAATGTTAAAGATAGCTGGATAGAAAGGTCAGGTAACCTACAAACGGAAGCCCATCAGACTAAAAGTGGACCTCTCAACAGAAACCTTAAAAGCTGGAAGAGATTGGGTACCAATATTTGACATTCTTAAAGAAAAGAAATTTGAACCCGCAATTTCATATTTGGCCAAACTAAGATTCATAAGCAAATAAGAAATAAGATCCCTTTAAGACAAGCAAATGCTGAGGTAATTTATTACCAACAGATCTGCCTTACAAAAACTCCTGAAAAAAGTGCTTAATATGCAGAGAAAAGACTGTTACCAGCCACTACAAAAACACACTAAAATACACAGACCAGTGACACTATAAAGCAACCACATAAACAAGTCTGCAAAATAAACAGCTACCATCATGATGGCATGATCAAAACCATACATTTTAATACTAATCTTAAATGGAAATGGACTAAATGCCCCAATAAAAAGACACAGAATGGCAAGATGGATAAAGAACCAAGACCCACTGGTATTCTGTCTTCAAGAGACCCATCTCACGCACAATGACACATGTATGCTAAAAATAAAGGGATGGAGGAAAATCTATGAAGCAAATAACAGAAAAAAAGCAAGGATTGCAATCCTAGTTTCTGACAAAACAGATTTTAAACCAACAAAGATCAAAAAAGAAAAATAAGGGCATTACATAATAGTAAAAGATTCAATTCAATAAGAATATATAACTATCCTAAATATACATGCACTCAGCACAGAAGCACACAGATTCATAAAGCAAGTTCTTAGAGACCTTTAAAGAAATTTAGACTCCTGCACAGTAATAGTAGGGGGCTTTAATACCCCACTGACAATATTAGATCATTGAGACAGAAAATGAACAAAGATATCCAGGACTTGAACTCAGTACTGGATCACATGGACCTGATTATAGATATCCACAGAACTGTACACTCAAAACCAACAAAATACATATTCTTCTCATAGCCACATGGCACATACTGTAAAATCAATCAGATAATCAGAAGAAAGACACACCTTAGGAAATGCAAAACAACTGAAATCGTAACAATCTTTCAAATCACGACACAATCAAACTAAAAATCAAGACAAAGAAATTCACTCAAAACCACATAATTACATGGAAATTTAATAATCTGCTTCTGAATGACTTTTGGGCAAATAATAAAATTAAGGTGGAAATCAGGAAGTTCTTTGAAACTAACAAGAATACAGATACAACATACCAGAATTTCTAAGATACGGCTAAGGCAGTGCTAAGATGGAAAATTATAACACTAAATGCCAACATCAAAAAGTTAGAAAGATCTCAAATTAACAACCTAACATCACAACTAAAATGACTGGAGAACCAAGTGCAAATCCCAAAGCCAGCAGAAGGCAAGAAATAACCAAAATCAGAGCTGAACTGAAGAAATCGGAGACATGAAAAACAATTCAAAAGATCAGCAAATCCTGGAGGTGTTTTCTTTTTAATTAATAAAGGAGACCATGAGCTAGCCTAATAAAGTAAAAAAGAGAGAAGATTCAAATAAATACAACAGGAACTGACAAGAGGGATATTACCACTGATGCCACAGAAATACAACCATTAGAAAATATTATGTATGCCTCTATGCACATAAACTAAAAAATCTAGGGGAAATGGATAAATTCCTGGACACATACACCCTCCCCAGACTGAACTAGGAATAAATTCAAACCCTGAAGAGACAAATACTGAGCTCTGAAATTAAGTAATATCTTCCCAACCAAACAGCAGCACAGGACAAGGCAAATTAACAGCTGAATTCTACCAGATGTACAAAGAACAGCTGGTTCAATTCCTGTTGAAACTCTTCCAAAAACTTGAGAAGGGACTGCTCCCTAACACATTCTCTAAAGCCAGGATCATCCTGATACCAAAACCTGGTAGAAGCAGACAAAAGAAGAAAACTTCAGGCTGATCTTTTGATGAACATCAATGCAAAACCTCAGCCTCAACAAAATACTGACAAACTGAATCCAGTAGCACATCAAAAAGCTTATCCACCATGATCAAGTAGGCTTTATCCCCAGGAGGCAAGTTTAGTTCAACATACGGAAATCAATAAATGTGATCTATCACATAAATAGAACTAGAGACAAAAACAACATGATTATCTCAACAGATGCAGAAAAGGACTTCAATAAAATTCAACAATCCTTCATGATTAAAACTCTCAATAAACTAGATATTGAAAGAACATACCTCAAAATAATAAGAGCCAAATACAACAAACCCACAGCCAATATCATACTGAATGGCCAAAAGCTTGAAGCATTCCCCTTGAAAACGGACACCAGACAAGGATGACTTATCTCACCCCTCCTATTCAACATAGTAATGGAAGTCCTGGCCAAGGCAATCAGGCAAGAGAAAAAAATAATGGGCATGCAAATAGGAAGACAGGAAGTCAAACTATACCCGTTTGTAGATGACATGATCTTACACTTAAATCCCACAGTATCACCCCAAAATCTCCTTATGCTGACAACTTTAGTAAAGTCTCAGGATACAAAATCAACATGTGAATATAACTAACACTGCTATATACCAACAACAGCCAAGCCGAGAGCCAAATAAAGAACACAATCCCACTCACAACTGCCACAAAAAAAGAATAACATTCCTAGAAATACACCTAACTAGGAAGGTGAAAGATCTCTACAAGGAGAACTATAAAATGCTGCTCAAAAAATTCGACAACACAAACAAATGGAAAAACATTCCATGCTTAAGATAGAAAAAAATCAATATTGTAAAAATGGCCATACTGCCCAAAAACAATTTATAGATTCAATGCTATTTCTATTAAACTACCAATGAGATGCTTCACAGAACTAGAGAAAACTATTTCAAAATTCATACAGACCCAAAAAATAGCCTGAATAGCCAAGGCAATGCCATGCAAAAAGAATAAAGCTGGAGGCATCATGCTACCCAACTTCAAACTATACTACAGGGCCACAATAACCAAAACAGCATGGTATTGGAACAGACACATACAACAATGGAACAGAAAACTTAGAAATAAGGCTGCACACCTACAACTATACAACTACTTGATCTTCGACAAACCTGATAAAAATAAGCAATGGGTGCCACTGCACTCCAGTCTGGGCAACAGAGTGACACTACATCACAAACAACAATGACAACAATAACAACAACAACAAAAACCCCACAAGCAATGGGGAAAAGATTCCCTATTTAATAAATGTTACTGGAATAACTGGCTAGCCATTTGCAGAAGATTGAAATTGGACCCCTTCCTTACATCATACACAAAAAACTAACTTAAGATGGATAGAACACTTAAATGTAAAACCTGAAACTATAAAAACCCCAGAAGACGACAGCCTAGGCAGTATCATTCAGGACATGGAAATGGGCTAAGAGTTCATGACAAAGGCGCCAAAAGTAATTTCAACAAAAGCAAAATTGGCAAATGGGATTTAATTAAACTTTTTAAATTTAAATTAAATTCTTCTACTACACAGAAAAGAAAAATATCAACAGAGTAACAGACAACCTACAGAATGGGGAAAACTGTTGCAAACTATGCACCTGGAAAAGATCTAATATCCAGCATCTATAAGGAACTTAACAAATTTACGAGAAAAAAAACCCAAAACACAACTCCATTAAAAAGTAGGCAAAGGAAATGAACATTTTCAAAAGAAAACATCCATGCAACCAAAAATCATATTTCAAAATGCTCAACATTCTCTAATGGTTTTCATTAGAGAAATGCAAATGAAAACCACAATGAGATACCATCTCACACCAGTCAGAATGGCTAGTATCAAAAAGTCAAAAAGTAACAAATGCTGGCAAGGTTGCAGAGAAAAAGACCCTTATACACTGTTGGTGGGAGTGTAAATTAGTTCCGCTATTGTGGAAGACAGTGTGGTGATTCCTCAAAGAACTAAAAACAGAAATACCATTTGACCCAGCTATCTCATTACTGGGTATATACCCGAAGGAATATAAATCATTCTATTATAAAGACAAATTCATGTGTATGTTCACTGCAGCACTATTAACAATTGCAAAGACATGGAATCAACCTAAATGCCCATCAATAATAGCCTGAATAAAGAAAGTGTGGTACATATACAACATGAAATCCTAGGCAGCCATAAAAAAGAATGAGATCATGCCCTTTGCAGGAAACTGATTGAGGTGAAGGCCATTATCCTTAGCAAAATAACACAGGAACAGAAAAACAACTACTGCATATTCTCACTTGTTAGTGGGAGCTAAATGATGAGAACACATGGACACATGGAAAGGAACAAAAGACACTGGGACTTATCTGAAGGTAGAGGTGGGAGGAGGGAGAGAATCAGAAAAAGTAACTAATGAATACTAGGCTTAATACCTGGATGATGAAATAATCTGTACAACAAGCTCCCATGACACAAGTTTACCTATGTAACAAACCTGCACATGTACCCCTGAACTTAAAAGTTAAAAATAAAAAACAAAAATAAAAAGCAGTACCGAGTGCTAACATTTGTATTAAGAATATGGTTTACTGGGAAAAAAAGAGATATTTACTAAAACTGTGGACCAATGCTAAAATAGCTGCATTTTAAGATAAACTGTTTAATTTTTTAAATTCATACTTTTATTGACAAGCACACATTATGCACGACCTGAAATCATATCATGTATAAATTAGTGTAAGCATTATGAGCTCAATCTGTCAATGGGCTTTTATTCATAAGTGTTGCTGCTCTCTTCCCAACATAATAATAGTGCTACTTTCATTATTTGAGGAAAGTACTGTTTGTACATGGAATTAAAAACAGACAGTGACACACTTGTGGGGTCCTAAGAAAAATATTGTTAAAAGGTGGCATTTTCAGCCCTGAGAATTACATTAATGCACCACCCCACTCTGTGTCTCCTTCGATGAACTTCTCTCCACTGACAATAAATATGTCTATGAGTCGGACTGTTTCCACTCTCTGATTGCCTTCTGGTTGCCGCACCTGGGTAGTTCAGAGTCACAAGAAACCCCATGCCACGTGACAGAATACACATTGTTCCCACCTCACTACATTCTACTCTCTCCATCCAGCACTAGCTGCAGCCAGGCTGTCTCACAGTCCAGAATGCTAGCCAGCGATCAAGCTTTCTGAAGTGCCTTGGCTGGGGCCCATAGATAAGGACCGCCAGGCAGTGCTCCAGAAGCCAGCAGATGCCATCAATCAGTTTCCCACCTCCCAGACACTGAGAATCTCCAGACACCAGAGATGTCCTCTGTTGCCAGAGCTGAACTCTCACATGAAGACTCCAGAAGGCCCTGCAATGTAGGCATGCTTCAATCATTGCCTCTGTGTGGCCACAAGGACACAGGCTCTTCCCATGGCTAGTGAGTTGTCCAGCACACTTGGGGCTCTGGAAAGGCCCCTTAGCAACTATAGGCCTTAGCTGAGCTCTCCATTTACATAAGGCCAGGCAGTGCACATTATGGGAGACACCCCTGGGTACTGGGATGAGGATGGCACTTGGCATGTGAGCTAGGATTGGGTGCCCACTGCTCTATCTCAGCGAGGCAGCGGCCAGCCAGTCTCTGTCCCCTTACCGACCTCCTTTGCTACAACTGCATTTCTGGCAGGCAGTGGATCAGGGAAGCATCCGCAGTTTTGGACCATGCAGAGAATGACTACTGGCCAAGCATTCCCAATCTGACAACAGAACAGCACAGCACTGCTGAGGTGAACTTGGCAAAGAACTTTGAGACCACAAAGGCAACCAATACTTCCAAGTCATCACAACCTGCCTCTCCCGTAGATTTATTGTAGACCAACTCAACCATCTCCATGTCAGCAAGAAATGGTCCTCACTCTAAGCCATCACTCTTGGATTTCGATCATTCGGCTGCTTTGGTATGGAACTGAAAAGCTTTAATTTCCATAAACACATAAGGTTTTGCACCACAGCTTTATTAAAACAAACAAACATGAGCAGAGTTGTCTACATATGGAATATCTGGGATAAACTCCTACTTGAAAGTATAATCACTGTTTGTTTGTTTCTCCTTTTCTTTTTTTTTTTAAGACGGAGTCTTGCTCTGTTGCCCAGTCTGGAGTGCAGTGGCGCAATCTTGGCTCACTGCAAGCTCCACCTCCCGGGTTCATGCCATTCTCCTGCCTCAGCCTGCTGAGTAGCTAGGACTACAGGTACCCGCCAACATGCCCATCTTTGTGTTTTTTTTTTGTTTGTTTGTTTTTGAAGACGAGTTCTCGCTCTGTCCCGCCCAGGGGCTGAAGTGGGGCAGTGGGCGGGAATCTCAGGCTCACTGCAAGCTTCCCGGCTCGGCGGTTTAGGCCATTCTCCGCCTCGGCCCTCCCCAAGTAGGCTGGAAACTACAGGGGCGCCCGCCATCTGCCCGCTAGTTTTTTTGTAATTTTAGTAGAGACAGGGGGTTTCAACCATGTTAGCCAGGATGGGTTTTTTTTTTCTCGACTCCCCCCCCCTGACCCCGTCCGTGGGATCCGGCCCGTCTCGCCTCCCAAAGGCTGGGATTAACAGCTTGAGCCCCCACCCGGCGGCCCCGGGGGCCATTTTTTGTATTTTTAATTGTTAGGGATGGGTTTTCAACCCGTTAAGGCCAGGAATGTCTCGATCCTCCCTGGACCTCGTGGGAATCCCACCTGGCCTAGGGGCCCCCCAAAGTGCGGGGATTTACAGGCGTGGGGGGAGCCACCGCACCGGCTTTTTGTCTTTGCCCTGGATAGGGGGGAACAATATGCCAGAAATTTCCCTTGGGTCCACAGGAGGATATAAAAACCCATGCTTGAACAAAAGGCAGCCATAAAGCTACCAACTATTATTCTGGTGTATTTTGCTTAAGTATTTAAGGATTAAGGGCGATTTGGGGGCTTTATCATGTAACATTAGTTTGCTTAGTTTTCATTAACTGTTGAACTTCAATTGTGAATACATATATGGCTAATTCATATTGTAAGTACACTGCAAATTGACATAAACTGTACATAAAAAGCTGCACATTGTCATCCAAAATAATACTTGGGTAAAACCAAGAATACAATAAACCAATGTCAAGGAACCTACCCTAAAATAAAAATACAGTTAACATGGAATTGCAAAACTAGAATGAGAGAAACATTTACCCATAAAATGTTGTTTGGAACATCGATATAACACTAGAAAAGAATTTTTCTAAATAACTACAATGTTCATCTGTGAGTGTGCATCTATGAAGACCAGGCATTCTGAATCATTGCCCTGTGGTGTATGGCAGTACAATTTTACAGAAAATGCACTACAATAATTAATAAACTTCTCTAATGAGAGAATTTTAATAAGTATTTACATTACAAATAACTATTTATATTACTAATATATTGATGCTATTATTTTACAAAACAAATAACCTGTAATAGTCTTTAAAAGGAAATAAGAGTCTCACATTTCTAAATTTAAAAAATACAAATTGTGTGAAATATGGTTAAGAGTAACTGATAAAATAAAAATTTGGGCATAAACTATATTATAGTTTGGACATATGTTGAAAAAAGTGGATGAAAATCTTAATGAGCCCTTTTGTCTGCACTAAACTTAATCTTACAGGTGAATATTATAATATATAGTGTACCTACTAGCTATCTAATTTATTTTATACACAATGTATAAATTCTACCACGTCGTTCTTAATGTTTGAACCTAAAATAACACACAAACGTACAAGAGAACAAAATAAGGCAGAAATGCATGGAGACAGTGACATTATCAAGATAATGTAATAGGAGTTCCCTACTTTTATTTTATTTTTTAAAATTTTTCTTATTATACTTTTAAGTTCTAGGGTACATGTGCACATTGTGCAGGTTTGTTACATATGTATACGGGTGCCATGTTGGTGTGATGCATGCATTAACTCGTCATTTACATTAGGTATATCTCCTAATACTATCCCTCCCCCTGCCCCCACCCCACGACAGGCCCCAGTGTGTGATGTTCCCCTTCCAGTGTCCAAGTGTTCTTTCAGTTCCCCACCTGTGAGGTGAGAACATGCGTGTTTGGTTTCCTGTTCTTGCAATAGTTGCTCACAAGTGATGTCCAGCTGCATCCATGTCCCTACAAGAGGACACAAAACTCCATCCGTTTTTTTATGGCTGTATAGTATTTCCCATGGTGTATATGTGCCACATTTTCTTAATCCAGTCTGTCATTGATGATATTGGGTTGGGTTCAAGTCTTTGCCTATGTGATAGTGGCCCACAATAAACATAAGTGTGCATGTGTCTTTATAGGCAGCAAGACTTACAATCCTTTGGGTATATACCCAGTAATGGGATGGCTGGGTCAAATGGTATTCTAGTTCTAGATCCTGAGGAATCGCACACTGTCCTCCACATGGTTGAACTAGTTTACAGTTCCACCAACCGTGTAAAAGTGTTCCTATTTCTCCACATCCACTCCAGCCACCTGTTGTTTCCTGACTTTTTAAAAAAAAAAAAAAAAAAAAAAAAAAAAATGATCGCCATTCTAACTGATGTGGAGATGTATCTCATTGTGGTTTTGATTTGCATTTCTCTGATGGCTAGTGGTGGATGAGCATTTTTCATTGTCTGTTGGGCGCGAGAGAGAGCGCGTGAGAAGTGGTCTGTTCATGATCCATTGCCCACTTTTGATGAGGTTTTTGTTTTTTCTTGTAAATTGTTTGAGTTTCTTTGTAGGTTCTGGAATAGCCCTTTGTCAGATGAGTAAGATGCAAAAATTTTCTCCATTCTGTAGGTTGCTGTTCACTCTGATGGTATTTCTTTTGCTGTGCAGAAGTTCTTATTAGATTCCTATTTGTCAACATTTTGGCTTTTGTTGCGCGAGGTGTTGTTACGTTGTGAAGTCCTTGCCCATGCTATGTCCTGAACTGGACTGCCTAGATTTTCTTCTAGTGGTTTTTACAGGTTTTAGGTCTAACACTTAAGTTTCTAATCCACTTGAATTAATTTTGTATAAAGGTGTAAGGAAGGGATCCAGTTCAGGTTCTACTTATGGCTAGCAATTTCCCGCACATTTATAAAAGGGAATCCTTTCCTCATTTCTTGTTTCTCCCGTCAAAGATCAGATAGTTGTAGATGTGTGGTATTATTTCTGAGTGCTCTGTCTGTTCCATTGGTCTATCTCTATTTGGTACCATCCTATGCAGTTCTTGTTACCTGCAGCCTAGTTTGAAGTCACCTACATGATGCCTCCGGCATTTGTTTCTTTTGGCTTAGGATTGTCCTTGGCAATGCAGGCTCTTTTTGGTTCCACGTGAACTTTAAAGTAGTGTTTTTTTCCATCTGTGAGAAATCATTGGTAGTTTTGATGGGGATGGCATTGAATCTATTAAAAAAATTACCTTGGCAGTATGGCCATTTTCATGATATTGATTTCTCCTATCCATGAGCATGGAATGTTCCTTCATTTGTTTTGTGTCCTCTTTATTTCACTGAGCAGTGGTTTGAGTTTCTCCTGAAGAGGTCCTTGACATCCCTTGTAAGTTGGATTCCTAGGTATTTATTCTCTTTGAAGCAATTGTGGAATGGGAGTTCACTCATGATGGTTGGCTCTCTGTTTGTCTGTTACTGGTGTAGTAAGAATGCTAGTGACTTTTTGCACATTGATTTTTGTATCTTGAGACTTTGCTGAAGTTGCTTATCACTTGAGGGAGAATTTGGCTGAGAAGAGGGTTCTAAATATACAATCATGTCATCTGCAAACAGGGACAATTTGACTTCCTCTTTTCCTGAGTATCCTTTATTTATTTTTCTTGCCTGATTGCCCTGGCCAGAACTTCCAACACTATGTTGAACAGGAGTGGTGAGAGAGGGCATCCCTGTCTTGTGCCAGTTTTCAAGGGGAATGCTGGAGTTCCCTACTTTTATATTCCCCTGCAGCAAAAACAAAAACAAACAAAAAAAACTAGTCAGCCATCCATCAACCAAAGTAACTTTATGAGAGAGCCAGGCACATGAGAGGCACAAAATAACTTTATGAGAGAGCTCATGACACTAATCTCCTCCATTCAGGAGCCTGAGGCAGGAGGACTGCTTCAGGCCAGGAGTTCAAGAACAGCCTGGGCAATATACTGAGCTTTGGGATACAGGGCATTAGGAAACTGTGCTAAAACCCAAGATCAAGAAGAGTCACTTTGAGAAGACAGGCCCTTTGATTAATAAAGTGTCATATTATCCAAAGCAGTCTGTAAGTTAACTCAAATCCCTATCACAATTCCTGTGCCACTTTTCATAGTAATAGAAAATGCAAGCCTACAATGTACATAGAACTACAAGAAATACTGAATGGCCAAACCAATCATGAGGAATAACAAAAAAGCTGGGGACATCATACTTGTGACCCACACAAAACAGTTCAAAAGTCACTGCTTGTAGATAACCTGGGGAAACCCTGCTAGGTACTCAGTGGGAGCTACACTCATCCATGCATCTGGTATTAGGCCCACCATACAGCAGAAACCTGCCCTAGTGCCTGCTCCACAGAAAGTCCTGAAGACAATCCAGTCTGCCCAAAAACATGACAGGACTCACAACCACATGTGCTCCTCGTAACAAGCCCACTAAAGGTAAAACCCACTCCAGACTTGGCAGCAACCTTGTAACCCAGCTACAACCCTTTTTACTGCAAGCCCAGAAAAGATCTCATCTGTCTTGAGACCCAAAAGATGAAGATCTTTACCTACTGAAAACAGTTTATAAAAATAAAAAGAGGTGTTTGCTCCTTCAAATGCACAAACACCAATGCAAGTCTATATTATGCCCATTCTAATGGTTCTGTTTGAACATAGAACTGGAAGTCCTACATAGAATAATTAAGCAAGAAAACATAGAAGATCCAAATTGAAAAGAAGAAAAAAAGTCACTGCAGATGGCATAATCTTATATATGTAAAACCACAAATAGTACACCAAGAAATAGCTTAAAATAATAAATGCACTCAGTAAAGAAGTAGAAAATATAATTAACATACAAATATCAGTTTTGTTTATATAGAGTAGCAATAAACCAGTAAAAAAAAAAATCTCATTTACAATAGCAACAAAAGCTAACCAAAAATTTAACCATGTGGGTGAAAGATCTTTTGCAAAAATAAAATGACAAGATATTGATTAAAGAAATTAACAGAAGACACTAATAAATGTAATATGCTTACATGTTTATGGATTGGATAGAATAAACATAATAAGTGCTATATTGACCCAAAGGATTCTAGATTAATTCAAATTCCTATCAAATTCCATGGCCACTTTTTATAGTAAAGAAAATAAAGTCTGTAATGTATATAAAACCTATAAGAAACATTAAATGGCCAAAGCAATCATGAGGAATAAAACCAAATCTGGGGACATTATACTTCATTATTTAAAACTACATTTCAAAGCTACAGTATAAATAATAGAATGGTATGTTTATAGGAACCAACACAAAAATCAATGGAACAGAATACAGAGCCCAGAAGTAAATCTATGCATCTAAAGGTAAATCTTTGACAAGGGCATTATGAATACACAATGCAGAAAGTACAGCATCTTCAATACTTGGTGCTGGGAAAACTGGATACTCACAAGCACAATAATAAAATTAAATCGCATTTCTTGTACCATACACAAAAATTAACTCAAAATAAAGACTTAAATTTAATACATACTGAAATGTAAAATAAAGAGATGAGAATTGTCATCTATTTCTCATTAATTAATTAATTATTCTTATTTCCAAGAATCTGGCACCAATAGCAATATATAATTAGATGTTATTTTACTTTGACTAGTGATGGCTTGTAAAATAGTAACTTAAAATAGCAAACAATTATTTTAAAATATGTTTAATAGATAAAAAGACCACCTAGGGGTGCAATAAGTCATCAATATGTGAGATTCATCAGTTTACTTTCAGATTATTTTTCATATTGAGAGATGTAAACAATTTCCAAACCACTGAAAAACAAGCAGAGCCAGCAATTTTGGCAAGGCATGAATTATGGGAGGGTTAAGTGAAATAATGTACATAAATCAGTTATGTAGTGCCTGAAACATACCAAGAATTCAAAAATGCTACATGAAAAGGTGATATTTCATAGGAATTCACAGTTATCTTGTGAGGTGTAGCTATTACTGCTTCCTTGTTCTACAGGAGAGAACATGGAGGCATAAAGAGATTAAGAAAATGTTTGAAGGTCACACAGCTAGTAAGTTGCAGAAATTGTGTTCGTAACTACTGCCACATTTCCTCTCCAATGCTATGCTGAAATAGAAGTAGAAAATTCTGTAAAAACAAAACAAAACAAAAACCCACAAAATTCTGAAAAGGGGAATTAAATAGTTAGCTGTGAGTAGTTTGAGGTAAAGTTTGGAAAACAATTCTATAGTGCACAATCAATAAATTAGTTATGTCATTTAAAATATCAATGATTTTCTTAAAATAGTCACCAAAAATGGATATTTGTTGGTTAACATTTTGGTTGTTTTATATAGAAAACTAATAAAAGCTGGTAATAAAGTTAATAGTAGCTAAGACTACAAAATAAGCTGTAAAATCACAATACCGTATACAAATTTTATAAATATTTGACTTTATGCTTTACAACCTTCACTTTATACCAATTCGTTTTGAAACAATTAATTTAGAGTCTGAAACAAGTTTGAAAAATAATGAATAAAACCATGTAACACAATAAGAGTGATATCCTAAACATAAATGATTCTTATAAATCAGTAAGAAAAAGACATCCATCCCCATGGGGAAATGTGTAAAATAATACGTAAACAGGTAATTCACAGAAAAGATAGAAACGCTCAATAAACATAAGAAAAATTGTTTAATTCCACTAATAACCAAAAGTTTTAACAGTTAACAATACGCGGTGTTGCTGATGGTGGGTGGAAATGAACACTCTACAAATATGCCTTTGGGATTGTAAAATGGTGACAGTACTGTGGTGAGCAGCTTGGCAGTATTTATTAAAACTTCAAAGCTTCATTCCCTTCTTTTTGCAAATCCATCTTAGACAGTAACTTACGCATATATGAACACAACTGTGTACAGGATATTACTGTCTGTGATGGCCCCGGTTAAATACAGCTGAAATGTTCATCAAGGAAAGAAACGTTTCCTACATCAAGATACACCCGTACTTAGTAATATCAGACAATGGTTAGAAAGAGTGATGCAGATTCACATAGACTGAAGTGGAAAGAATTTAAGACACATTGTTGAGTAAAAGACCACAAAGTATAAAGCAATATGTGTAGTATAGTAATATTATATAGGGGGAAAACTCACAAAGCAAAATTTCTGAATGTGAAGGAGGATACACCTCAAATCTATAAAAGTTCTGACATTGAAAAGGAGAGTAATGGGGTTGGAAATATGTTGATGAAGACTCTTGGTTTATATACATTATTTGTGTTTTCATATATCAAGAAATTACTTGAGCAGTTTTGGTTTTTAAAAATAAAAATGTCATGGCCAGGCGCAGTGGCTCACACCTGTAATCCCAGCACTCCGGGAAGCCAAGGCGGGTGGATTACTTGAGGTCAGGAGTTGAAGACCAGCCTTGCCAACATGGTGAAACGCCATCTCTACTAAAAATACAAAAATTAGCCAGGTGTGGTGGCACATACCTGTAATTGCAGCCACTTGAGAATCAGGGGCAGGAGAATCATTGAGCCTGGGAAGTGGAGGCTGCAGTGAGCCGAGATTGTGCCACTGCACTCCAGCCTGGGCGACAGAGTGAGTGAGACTCCATCTCAAAAATAAATAAATAAATAAATAAACAAATAAATAAATAAATAAATTTAATACATAAATCCTTAAAAAAATCATTTAAAAAGCATATGAAAAGCCTCCATGATACTGACTTGGCAATGATTTTTCAAATATGATATCAAAAGTATGGCAACAAAACCAAACATAAAGTTGTACTGTACCAAACTAAACATATTCTGCACAGCAAAAAATAAGAACCTTTAAGATAGGATATTTGCAAACCATGTATGATGAGAGGTTAGTATTCAAAATATAGCAGAAACTCACACAAATCATAAGTGAAACAGTAACAATAATACCCAAATTATTATTTGGGTACCAATAATAATCCCCAAAAGACTGAAGTTTTTTTCTTTTTTTTTTTGAAATGGAGTCTCACTCTGTCACCCAGGCTGGAGTGCCATGGCACAGTCTCAGCTCACTGCAACCTCTGCCTCTTGGGTTCAAGCAATTCTCCTGCCTCAGTCTCCTCAGCTGGGATTACAGGCACGTGCCACCACGCCCGGCTAAAGACTGAATATTTTTTAAACAAACATATTAAAATGGCCAACAGGTGTGTAGAAAGATGCTAAACATTACCATTTGTCAGAAAACTGCAAATCAAAATCATAATGCGATAGCATTTTACAGCAGTTAGAATGGCTAATAAAAAGAAGAAATACAACAAGTGTTAACAAGGATGTGACAAAATATTTCTGTACACTCTTAATGAGTTGGAAACTGGAAGAGTCATTATGAAAACTAGCATGGAGATTATTTTTAAAAACTAGAACTATCTTACAATCCAGCAATTCCACTTCTGTATATAAACAAAATAAAATCAGTATCGCAAAGAAATATCTGCAACCCTGTATTCAATGCAGCATTGACAACTGTCAAGGATTTTTTTTTAAAAAAATGACGTATCTGCAGATGTTGAATGGATAAAAAAAATGTGGTATAGACAACCAAATATTATTCTCCCATAAAAAAGAATGAAATTCTACTATTTCAACACAAAAGGACCTGAAGACATTATGCTAAGCAAAATAAGCCAGGCACAGAAAGACAAACACTGTATGTTCTCACTTAAATGGAGAATCTAAAAAGGTTGAACTCAAAAAGCAGAGAGTTACAATGGTAATGAGCAGCTCTAGAGGTAGAAAAAATGATAAGATGCTCAAAGAGTACAAACTTTCAGTTATAAGATAAATAAGTTTTGGGGATCTAATGTATAGCTTTAAAATGTAGTTAATGACAGCGTTTTGTATGGTTAAAATTTGCTACAACAGTAGGAGACCTCAAGTGCTGTCACTACAAAAAAAACATAACCATGTTAAGTGACATAATTTTCATCAACTTAATTGTATTAAACATTTCACAATATATATAACTATCAAATTATTACAATATACACAATACATAATCATGCAATTTTTATTGATCAAAAAATTAATGTTATGCATATATACACATGTGTGTATATGCACAAATATAAAACATACACATACATATCAATGACATGTTACGTATACACGTGTGTATGCATATAAAAACACATACAGTGACATAATCCTAGTAAGCTTCAAACTAAACAAGAAAAATTATAAAATAATAACTATTTAAAAATCAGGAAACAAATGGGAATTTAACACATGCTCAGCAATGTTCTAAGTTCCTCAATGGCACAGTACATTTTTTAAATGTAGAAAGTAGATACATTAAACCATATTACAGTTTAGGAATTAGAGCACACAGCATTTACAAGATATGCCTCAGCACATACTAAAAAACTTAAAATTTTGCAGTAAGATAACATTAGATTTTATTATATGGGGCAGATGCTTAGTGTTCTGATAAAATTATTGAGTATAAATTTCTGTAGAATCACATTTGAAGCCTTCATAGGATATGAAATTATAAAGCAGAAAACATACAACATCTGGGTGTGGTGTTTCTGGGATTTCTAAACCAAATCCCAGTATCTCCACTACTCTTACACATTTTAGACAAGATTCAAAATGGAAATTAGAAAATGTTTAACACAGAGCTCCTTAAAAATCACAGATAGGCCCATGTCCTGAAAAGCAGTAAAAGAGCAAGCAGCCACGTCCTCCAGTCCCTTGTAAGCCACAAAAAGGACTTTTTCTTTGTAAGCTAGAAGGATTGTGGAAGAGGAAGTCCAGTCCTTAGAGAATTGAAGAGCATGGGACAGAAGATGTCTGTCTCTATATGAGAGCAAGAGAAAAAAACCAGGGCTTCTTAGAAACTATTTCCACTGGAGCGTAGCTTCACAAGCCACATTTTAAGATCTGACTTTCTCCTTGACCTTTGGACATCTCATCTATGTCATCTACTTTATTCACTCCCACCTACTTGGATGTTTGGCTACTGTCTCCAGTCTCCTCACACTCCGGGGCTTTTTTTTCTCCATATAGGTGATCAGGTTTGGCTTAGAGAACAGCCAAGGACTCTTTCATCAGAAATAGTAGTATGACTTCTGCTGGGATTTTCCAATTACTAACTTAGTACTGTGCTCAGTGGAAAAAACAGAACATTATAAAAGAGTCTAAAAATTTAAAATGAAATACTGTTTCCTCACAGAAACTTTATGATATTTAAAAACTTTTCTAATTTGTGGGTCCTTAGCTCCACTACCCAGTGCTGCTGAATCAAAACTTGGTGGTGGTTGGCTGGGCATGGTGGCTCACACCTCTAATCCCAGCACTTTGAGAGGCCAAGGCAGCAAATCACGTAAGCCCAGGGGTTTGAGAGCAGCCTGGGCAACATGGAGAGACCCAGTCGCCTAAGGAAAAAAACAGGTGGTGGTAATGGGAGGTGGTAATGTGATTATAAGATGTGGGAAACAATATTTTATGCCTCTAAATTTCTGGAATTACCACTAATCTAAAATAAAGGACAGATCAGCTGAAGAAAGAAAAAGGTTAATGTTAAGATGAAGTATCTTCGAGATTTTATTTTCTATACCAACAAATCCCTAAGTTTTCTTGAAAACGGTGATCTGAAATTTATTCATGCAAAGCAGAGACTCCCTAAAACATATACGAAAGCAAAAAAAAAAAAGGCCAGGCATGGTGGCTCATGCCTGTAATCCCAGCACTTTGGGAGGCTGAGGTAGGCAGATCGCAAGATCAAGAGATCGAGACTGTCCTGGCCAACATGGTGAAACCTTGTCTCTGCTAAAAATACAAAAAAATTAGCTGGGTGTGGTGGCGCTTGCCTATAGTCCCAGCTACTCGAGAAGCTGAGGCAGGAGGATCACTTGAACCTGGGAGGTGGAGGTTGCAGTGAGCTGAGATCATGCCACTGTGCTTCCGCCTGGCCACAGAGCAAGATTTGGTCTCAAAAAACAAAAGAAAAAAAAAAAGAAACTCACAGGGTATATTAGAAATTGTGTATTGAAGTTATCCTCACCAAGACAGGCCAGGTACCAGCCTGTAGATGTTTGAAAACTACAGAATAGAAATGTTCTATTAGAACATAGAATAGAAAACCATTTCTATAGTTTTCTAACATCACAAATTCTGCTGAGCATACTCAAGCAATTTCCACTTCTCCAGAGAGAATTCTATGATTGAATCCCTGAATGTCAAGAGTCTCTGAAAAATAAAATAAAATAAAATAGAATAAAATAAAATAAAACCAAAAAACACTACACACTTACTAAGTGGCCATGGGCATAATTCTTAATTTGGTTTAAGGTAAAATGAGAGTAAAGAGAACCAGTTCTGACTGAGTCACTGGAATTATCCAATAAGATAATTTTTTAACTCAGAAATATTTTCAAAGGTTTTCACTAACTTTGAGGGAAAAATGCATAAGATCCATAATCCAGTATATATACAATACCTTTCTAGATGACAAAATACAAAATTATGGGTACCCACACAGGCATTGCACAATTTTGAGTACTATATTTACACTGTACGGACTAACTTGTGTATATTTCTCAAATGGAAAAGTTGTGGTGAGTTAGAAGATACTTCTCACATTTTAATGTGTACAACAGATAACTGGAAACTTCAGATTTTGATTCAGGAGATCTGGGGTGAAGCCTGAGTTTCTGAATTTCTAAGAAGCTCACCAATGAGGCCAGTAATTCTAGCCCAATGAGAATATTCTGTCAAACATCCAGTAAGTGGCAGAGCCTGGGTTCATCCCAGTTTTTCTGACCAGTAAACAAGGATGAGAGCCTTCATTTTCCAAAGTAAGGTACATGCAAAGAGAATAAAAAGAAGAGATCTGAGCTTGCTTACAGAATAAATGTGATGGTTTAAACAAATTAGCCAGTAAATTTACAACAGGTACTTAGTAATGCAGAGAAAATAATTAACTCTATAGTAGAAAATCTGTCAGAGAACTCTTTAACCAACTGAGTGAAATTAACATCAACTGTAATAGGACAAATTTTTATCATGTGCCATTGCACACAGAAGAACAAAATATCACTGTTGTAATACTCGTAGTCAAAAAAATAAATAATTTAAAATATTTTTCTTTTATTTATTTATTTTTGAGATGGAGTCTCATTCTGTCACCCAGGGTGGAGTGTGGTGGTGCCATCTCAGCTCACTGCAACCTCCACCTCCAAGGTTGAAGCGATTCTGCCTCAGCCTCCTGAAGAGCTGCGATTACAGGCGTGCGCCACCACACCCAGCTCGTTTTTTTTAGTGGAGATGGGGTTTCACAATGTTGGCCAGGCTGGCCTTGAACTCCTGACCTCAAGTGAACCACCTGCCTCGGCCTCCCAAACTGCTAGGATTACAGGCATGAGCTACCATGCCCAGCCAAAAAAATAAATAACTTATAAAATAAAATAAATAAATAAATAAATAAAATAAATAA